>NC_069502.1:508351477-508651477 GCF_027579735.1 Bombina bombina
GCCACACATATGTGCCCCCCCCTACCTCCCCCCCCCCACCTTGTTCTCCTCTGCACTCAATACAGCTAAGCTGTAGTACTACACTATACTACCAATGATCCGATCACCCGCGCAAGAAATAACACAGTAACTGACTTTAGGCAGGGTGAAGATAACTTGATGTATCTTTGTCCGAATGGATTTGTATTGTCCTTTTTGTTTGTGTTATTTATTATCTCTCTCAAACGTATAGAATTTTTTTTTTTCTTTTTTTTTCTCGTTCCTTTTCATTTTATGTAGGGTCAGCTGACCCAGTATTATCTTTCCTGTTTCCTCATCAAGGCCTAGATCACAAGTGGAGTGCAAATTTGCACTGGTATTACAAGTTGAGCGCAATGCGTCCTTGTGTTTGCATTGCATGGATGCATTTTGCTCACGAGAGTGCACTTCCATAGGCTCTAATGGGAGCCTCGTTATGATATAGTGAGATATGGCAAAGAACCTAGTGCAGCACAAGGGGTAAGTAACGCAGCGTTGTACAGCAGATTTTAAATATATATGAATATATATTTATGTGTTTATATGTATATATACACATAGTAACACATATACTGTATATGTACAGTATATAAGCATAAACATATATATTTACGGTTTAAAACACAGTCCCTATAGATCGCTATGTTAAGGCACTTTTCAGTGCCATTTTTTTAATAACACCTTACATCCCTTCACTTTTATCTCTAATAATTGCTTTTTGCAGTTATTTAAAAAAAAAAATCATGTTAAATTAGCACACCACTAATTGGCTATATATTACTGAGGATCATGGGAAATATTTAAAGCTCTGGTGTGCAGGGTATCTTTGACCTCCTCCAAGTAGTCAGGAGGGGAATTCCAACACATGTGTACTCTTTCAATCATGGAAGGCATACATTAATAAAGTAAGCATAAATGTAGTCCAATAACTGCATGCATGACAGCCTACATTTAACAATATAACATTGAAAGACCTGCAGCATTAGATACGTCAAGAATACAATGAGAGAGAACTATAGGTATGCCCAAGGAGCACCTTTAAAGACCATACTCAACAAGACTGCAAAACTCATTTTACAATAGAAAAATAAATTATGCTCTTAATGTGTTGCAATCTTAAAAGGAATATAAAACCTAAAATATCCTTTTCCGATTCGAACATAGCATACAATTAAAAAAATAATAATGTATGCTTACCTGATACATTTATTTCCGGATATGGAGAGTCCACAACGTCATCAATTACTAGTGGGAATATCACTCCTGGCCAGCAGGAGGAGGCTAAGAGCACCACAGCAGAGCTGTTAAGTATTACTTCCTGTCCCATAATCTCCAGTCAATCGACCAAAGGGAAATGGAAAAAAGGAATAACACAAGGTGTAGAGGTGCCTGAGATTTAGTAAAAAATAACTGTCTTGAATTAAATTAAGGGTAGGGTCGTTGACTCTCCATATCCGGAAATAAATAAATTTATCTGGTAAGCATACATTTTCTTTTCTAAGATATGGAGAGTCCACAACGTCATCAATTAGGAGTGGGAACCAATACCCAAGCTAGAGGACACAGATGACTAGGGATAGATAACAAGACAGGCAGACCTAAACGGAAGGCGCCAACGCTTGAAGAACCTTTCTCCCAAAAGAAGCCTCAGCAGAGGCAAAAGTATAAAAAAATTTAAATTTGGAAAAGTATGCAGAGAGGACCAAGTTGCAGCCTTGCAAATCTGTTCTACAGACGCTTCAGCCCAAGAAGAGGAGACAGCCCTCGTGGAATGATGAGAGAGAAAGAGAAGTAGCAGTAGCTTTCTGATCTTTACGCCTCCCAGAGAAACAAACAGGGCAGAGGACTGGCGAAAATCCTTAGACGCCTGTAGGAAGAATTTTAGAGCATGCACAACATCCAAATTTTGCAACAAACATTCCTTATGAAAAGAAGGATTACTATTTCTATCTGAAACCACTTTCTGAAGAACCGTCTTATCAGCATGAAAGATAAGGTAAGGCGAATCACACTGTAAAGCCGAGAGTTCCTATACTCTCCGAGCAGAAGAGATATCAATAAGAAACAAAGCCTTCCAAGATAACAACTTAATATTTATAGAATGCAATAGCTCAAACGAAGCCTGCTGCAAAACTTTAAGAACAAGGAGGAGCAATAGACTAAAACACATGACTGATTCTGACCAGAGCCTGGACTGAACATCTGGAACATCCGCCAGATGCTTGAGAAACAAAAACATAATTTATGCTTACCTGATAAATTTATTTATTTCCGGATATGGTGAGTCCATGGAATCATCAATTAGTAGTGGGAAGGAGGAGGCAAAGAGCACTACAGCAAAACTGCTATATATGTCACTTCCCTTACCCATAATCCTCAGTCATTCGGCCGCAGGAAAAATGGAAAAACATAAATTATGCTTACCTGATCATTTCCTTTTCGTCTGATGGAAAGAGTCTACAGCTGCATTAATTACCTTTGGGAAATAAGAACCTGGCCACCAGGAGGAGGCAAAGACAACCCAGCCAAAGGCTTAAATACTCCTCCCACTCCCCTCATCCCCCAATCATTCTGCCGAGGAACAAGGAACAATAGAAGAAATATCAGGGTGAAAGGTGCCAGAAGAATATAAGGACGCCCCACATAAAATTACAGGTGGGGAGCTGTGGACTCTTTCCATCAGAAGAGAAGGAAACTATCAGGTAAGCATAATTTATGTTTTTCTTCTTAAATGGAAAAAGTCCACAGCTGCATTAATTACCTTTGGGAAAACAATAACCAAGCTATAGAGGACACTGAATGAAACTAGAGACTGCAAACGGACTTGACTGAGCCAACAGTCCTCCAGGAGACACCGTCGCCAAACAAACGATCCACCACCGCTCATCTCCACAAATGAAGGAGACACCAGCCGAAACCCCCAAGGGAACAAGGCAAAGGAGAATCAGGGAAACCGAAAGGTCCCCTAATACAAAAAAGAACATCTCCACAAGTGAGCCCAGCTCACAGAGACCCAAAGGCGCCCAAACAGGGAGAGGAGGCCACGCCTATACCAACAGAAACCCGGGATAAGACCGGGCACAGAGACAGAACAGACGTCTCTCCAAGAACCTGCAAGCACGGAATGCAACTGAAGAGGCAAAGTCCTGCCAGTTTCAAGAATACCAAAGTATTCGCCCATGAAAAAGTGTGTAATACACCCAGGTGAAAAACCCCAAGTATGAGAACATAACAGGACGACACAGAGGGTACTTGCGAGGAAGAAGAAGCAGTCAAGCAAGGAACAGACCGCAAAAGCAACCCCCAGACAGAGGGCACGCTCCAGGCAACCTAAGTCTCCGGACCTACACACAGGTCCCTAAAAAAGGAACATAAAACCTCAATCGAGACCCCCAGAGAAGGAGAGTATACCCTCAGAACCCGAAGGAAGAGTAAACCCTCTTCTGAAATCAATGAAGCAAGCTAAAAGGAAAATATATACCCTAGCAGACTAAGCTAACAGGATAGAATCAAGAAAACTCACACATCCAGAGGAGACTGCAACCCAAACGTAGCTCCATAGACCGCTCAGCCATCCTGAACTGCAGACTCACAGCCAGCTGGACCAACCCAGCCTCAGGGATACAAAACAGGGAAACAAAAGAATACCGAAACAGGTACAGGAATGAGCGTTAGGCTATCACAGCCATCCCCACAGAGTACAAGTACAACTCGACTCTGAAAACAGACAACAAGGCCATAGACCTAAGGATCTATCAAAATAAAGGTCCAACAAGTCTGCTTGGAGCCAGCAAGACCCCAGGGGGAACCAATCCCAACTTTCCGCCTCCCATCCAGGAGAAGCCCCAAGCAAGGACTATCTCCATAGGGAGCAGAATATCCCCAAAAGAAAAGGGATGATGCCCGGAAGGGCAACAACTGTCCTCAAGGCCCGAAGTCACCGGTTAATGGGAAGAGAAATTCCCAAAACAGATGTCCTAGAAAAGGACCCCCCTACAAGTAGCTTGCCAAGCAGAGGCACAGCCAACCCATTTACCTGCAGAGCAGGGAATCCACGAAAACACTGGCAAGCTGACCAGGGGAATGCAACCCTAAGGCGCACCAGAAATTGGACATCCAATGCCAGCAGCTGGGTATGAATCAACCACCCTTGAGGCTCAAGCCACACGGCTAACCACCAGATGACATGGACCACTCTATGGCAAAGAGAAAAAAAAATCTCTGAAAACCTGGCCAACCATGACCAGGTTAGGTAGATAGAGCAAGGACACATCCCAAGTTCCCACTACCGTGGAACACCCCGACCAGTCCTGAGATCCAAGATTCCAAAACCACTCAATACTGGGTCAGGAAAAAGTTCAATTGAAGCTTCAGCAATCGGAAGTCTCAGGGAGAAAAACACGTCCGGGCATCTAATAGTTCAGGCAAACCTTACCACCATATAACCAAACACCCTAACTGGCCAAAAAGCCAGACACAAGGGTATGGATGCATATCCAGAGAATCTGGATAGCGAGAAGAACTCTAAAGTCCCGACCAAAGGAAGGAACCACCCCTAGCTAAAGTCCAACGCACCAAGGAGCAAGGCTAGACGTCGTATGAAGATACTTCTCAGAGCCTCAGAACAACCAAGGGATACCTCAAGGTCAAAAAAACAGAATTTATGTTTACCTGATAAATTTCTTTCTCCAACGGTGTGTCCGGTCCACGGCGTCATCCTTACTTGTGGGATATTCTCTTCCCCAACAGGAAATGGCAAAGAGCCCAGCAAAGCTGGTCACATGATCCCTCCTAGGCTCCGCCTACCCCAGTCATTCGACCGACGTTAAGGAGGAATATTTGCATAGGAGAAACCATATGGTACCGTGGTGACTGTAGTTAAAGAAAATAAATTATCAGACCTGATTAAAAAACCAGGGCGGGCCGTGGACCGGACACACCGTTGGAGAAAGAAATTTATCAGGTAAACATAAATTCTGTTTTCTCCAACATAGGTGTGTCCGGTCCACGGCGTCATCCTTACTTGTGGGAACCAATACCAAAGCTTTAGGACACGGATGAAGGGAGGGAGCAAATCAGGTCACCTAAATGGAAGGCACCACGGCTTGCAAAACCTTTCTCCCAAAAATAGCCTCAGAAGAAGCAAAAGTATCAAACTTGTAAAATTTGGTAAAAGTGTGCAGTGAAGACCAAGTCGCTGCCCTACATATCTGATCAACAGAAGCCTCGTTTTTGAAGGCCCATGTGGAAGCCACAGCCCTAGTGGAATGAGCTGTGATTCTTTCGGGAGGCTGCCGTCCGGCAGTCTCGTAAGCCAATCTGATGATGCTTTTAATCCAAAAAGAGAGAGAGGTAGAAGTTGCTTTTTGACCTCTCCTTTTACCTGAATAAACAACAAACAAGGAAGATGTTTGTCTAAAATCCTTTGTAGCATCTAAATAGAATTTTAGAGCGCGAACAACATCCAAATTGTGCAACAAACGTTCCTTCTTTGAAACTGGTTTTGGACACAGAGAAGGTACGATAATCTCCTGGTTAATGTTTTTGTTAGAAACAACTTTTGGAAGAAAACCAGGTTTAGTACGTAAAACCACCTTATCTGCATGGAACACCAGATAAGGAGGAGAACACTGCAGAGCAGATAATTCTGAGACTCTTCTAGCAGAAGAAATCGCAACTAAAAACAAAACTTTCCAAGATAATAACTTAATATCAACGGAATGTAAGGGTTCAAACGGAACCCCCTGAAGAACTGAAAGAACTAAATTGAGACTCCAAGGAGGAGTCAAAGGTTTGTAAACAGGCTTGATTCTAACCAGAGCCTGAACAAAGGCTTGAACATCTGGCACAGCTGCCAGCTTTTTGTGAAGTAATACCGACAAGGCAGAAATCTGTCCCTTCAGGGAACTAGCAGATAATCCTTTTTCCAATCCTTCTTGAAGGAAGGATAGAATCCTAGGAATCTTAACCTTATCCCAAGGGAATCCTTTAGATTCACACCAACAGATATATTTTTTCCAAATTTTGTGGTAAATCTTTCTAGTTACAGGCTTTCTGGCCTGAACAAGAGTATCGATAACAGAATCTGAGAATCCTCGCTTCGATAAAATCAAGCGTTCAATCTCCAAGCAGTCAGCTGGAGTGAAACCAGATTCGGATGTTCGAACGGACCCTGAACAAGAAGGTCTCGTCTCAAAGGTAGCTTCCAAGGTGGAGCCGATGACATATTCACCAGATCTGCATACCAAGTCCTGCGTGGCCACGCAGGAGCTATCAAGATCACCGACGCCCTCTCCTGATTGATCCTGGCTACCAGCCTGGGGATGAGAGGAAATGGCGGGAACACATAAGCTAGTTTGAAGGTCCAAGGTGCTACTAGTGCATCCACTAGAGCCGCCTTGGGATCCCTGGATCTGGCCCCGTAGCAAGGAACTTTGAAGTTCTGACGAGAAGCCATCAGATCCATGTCTGGAATGCCCCACAGGTGAGTGACTTGGGCAAAGATTTCCGGATGGAGTTCCCACTCCCCCGGATGCAATGTCTGACGACTCAGAAAATCCGCTTCCCAATTTTCCACTCCTGGGATGTGGATAGCAGACAGGTGGCAGGAGTGAGACTCCGCCCATAGAATGATTTTGGTCACTTCTTCCATCGCTAGGGAACTCCTTGTTCCCCCCTGATGGTTGATGTACGCAACAGTTGTCATGTTGTCTGATTGAAACCGTATGAACTCGGTCCTCGCTAGCCGAGGCCAGGCCTTGAGAGCATTGAATATCGCTCTCAGTTCCAGAATATTTATCGGTAGAAGAGATTCTTCCCGAGACCAAAGACCCTGAGCTTTCAGGGATCCCCAGACCGCGCCCCAGCCCATCAGACTGGCGTCGGTCGTGACAATGACCCACTCTGGTCTGCGGAACGTCATCCCTTGAGACAGATTGTCCAGGGACAGCCACCAACGGAGTGAGTCTCTGGTCCTCTGATTTACTTGTATCTTCGGAGACAAGTCTGTATAGTCCCCATTCCACTGACTGAGCATGCACAGTTGTAATGGTCTTAGATGAATGCGCGCAAAGGGAACTATGTCCATCGCCGCTACCATCAACCCGATCACTTCCATGCACTGAGCTATGGAAGGAAGAGGAACGGAATGAAGTATCCGACAAGAGTCTAGAAGTTTTGTTTTTCTGGCCTCTGTTAGAAAGATCCTCATTTCTAAAGAGTCTATAATTGTTCCCAAGAAGGGAACCCTTGTTGACGGGGATAGAGAACTCTTTTCCACGTTCACTTTCCAGCCGTGAGATCTGAGAAAGGCCAGGACAATGTCCGTGTGAGCCTTTGCTTGAGGAAGGGACGACGCTTGAATCAGAATGTCGTCCAGGTAAGGTACTACTGCAATGCCCCTTGGTCTTAGCACCGCTAGAAGGGAGCCTAGTACCTTTGTGAAAATCCTTGGAGCAGTGGCTAATCCGAAAGGAAGCGCCACGAACTGGTAATGTTTGTCCAGGAATGCAAACCTTAGGAACCGATGATGTTCCTTGTGGATAGGAATATGTAGATACGCATCCTTTAAATCCACCGTGGTCATGAATTGACCCTCCTGGATGGAAGGAAGAATAGTTCGAATGGTTTCCATCTTGAAAGATGGAACCTTGAGAAACTTGTTTAAGATCTTGAGATCTAAGATTGGTCTGAACGTTCCCTCTTTTTTGGGAACTATGAACAGATTGGAGTAGAACCCCATCCCTTGTTCTCTTAGTGGAACAGGATGAATCACTCCCATTTTTAACAGGTCTTCTACACAATGTAAGAACGCCTGTCTTTTTATGTGGTCTGAAGACAACTGAGACCTGTGGAACCTCCCCCTTGGGGGAAGTCCCTTGAATTCCAGAAGATAACCCTGGGAGACTATTTCTAGCGCCCAAGGATCCAGAACATCTCTTGCCCAAGCCTGAGCGAAGAGAGAGAGTCTGCCCCCCACCAGATCCGGTCCCGGATCGGGGGCCAATATTTCATGCTGTCTTGGTAGCAGTGGCAGGCTTCTTGGCCTGCTTTCCCTTGTTCCAGCCTTGCATTGGTCTCCAAGCTGGCTTGGCTTGAGAAGTATTACCCTCTTGCTTAGAGGACGTAGCACTTTGGGCTGGTCCGTTTTTACGAAAGGGACGAAAATTGGGTCTATTTTTCGCCTTGAAAGGCCGATCCTGAGGAAGGGCGTGGCCCTTACCCCCAGTGATATCCGAGATAATCTCTTTCAAGTCAGGGCCAAACAGCGTTTTCCCCTTGAAAGGAATGTTTAGTAGCTTGTTCTTGGAAGACGCGTCAGCCGACCAAGATTTCAACCAAAGCGCTCTGCGCGCCACAATAGCAAACCCAGAATTCTTAGCCGCTAACCTAGCCAATTGCAAAGTGGCGTCTAGGGTGAAAGAATTAGCCAATTTGAGAGCATTGATTCTGTCCATAATCTCCTCATAAGGAGGAGAATCACTATCGAGCGCCTTTATCAGTTCATCAAACCAGAAACATGCGGCTGTAGTGACAGGGACAATGCATGAAATTGGTTGTAGAAGGTAACCCTGCTGAACAAACATCTTTTTAAGCAAACCTTCCAATTTTTTATCCATAGGATCTTTGAAAGCACAACTATCCTCTATGGGTATAGTGGTGCGTTTGTTTAAAGTAGAAACCGCTCCCTCGACCTTGGGGACTGTCTGCCATAAGTCCTTTCTGGGGTCGACCATAGGAAACAATTTTTTAAATATGGGGGGAGGGACGAAAGGAATACCGGGCCTTTCCCATTCTTTATTAACAATGTCCGCCACCCGCTTGGGTATAGGAAAAGCTTCTGGGAGCTCCGGCACCTCTAGGAACTTGTCCATTTTACATAGTTTCTCTGGGATGACCAACTTTTCACAATCATCCAGAGTGGATAATACCTCCTTAAGCAGAATGCGGAGATGTTCCAACTTAAATTTAAATGCAATTACATCAGGTTCAGCCTGTTGAGAAATGTTCCCTGAATCAGTAATTTCTCCCTCAGACAAAACCTCCCTGGCCCCCTCAAATTGGGTTAGGGGCCCTTCAGAGATATTAATATCAGCGTCGTCATGCTCTTCAGTAACTAAAACAGAGCAGCCACGCTTACGCTGACAAGGGTTCATTTTGGCTAAAATGTTTTTGACAGAATTATCCATTACAGCCGTTAATTGTTGCATAGTAAGCAGTATTGGCGCGCTAGATGTACTAGGGGCCTCCTGAGTGGGCAAGACTCGTGTAGACGAAGGAGGGAATGATGCAGTACCATGCTTACTCCCCTCACTTGAGGAATCATCTTGGGCATCATTGTCATTATCACATAAATCACATTTATTTAAATGAACAGGAATTCTGGCTTCCCCACATTCAGAACACAGTCTATCTGGTAGTTCAGACATGTTAAACAGGCATAAACTTGATAATAAAGTACAAAAAACGTTTTAAAATAAAACCGTTACTGTCACTTTAAATTTTAAACTGAACACACTTTATTACTGCAATTGCGAAAAAACATGAAGGAATTGTACAAAATTCACCAAATTTTCACCACAGTGTCTTAAAGCCTTAAAAGTATTGCACACCAAATTTGGAAGCTTTAACCCTTAAAATAACGGAACCGGAGCCGTTTTAACACTTTAACCCCTTTACAGTCCCTGGTATCTGCTTTGCTGAGACCCAACCAAGCCCAAAGGGGAATACGATACCAAATGACGCCTTCAGAAAGTCTTTTCTAAGTATCAGAGCTCCTCTCACATGCGACTGCATGCCATGCCTCTCAAAAACAAGTGCGCCACACCGGCGCGAAAATGAGGCTCTGCTTATGCTTTGGGAAAGCCCCAGAGAAATAAGGTGTCTAATACAGTGCCTGCCGATATTATAATATCAATAAACCCAGATAAAATGATTCCTCAAAGCTAAATATGTTTTAAAACTGAATCGATTTAGCCCAGAAAAGTCTACAATCTTAATAAGCCCTTGTGAAGCCCTTATTTACCATCGTAATAAACATGGCTTACCGGATCCCATAGGGAAAAAATGACAGCTTCCAGCATTACATCGTCTTGTTAGAATGTGTCATACCTCAAGCAGCAAGAGACTGCACACTGTTCCCCCAACTGAAGTTAATTGCTCTCAACAGTCCTGTGTGGAACAGCCATGGATTTTAGTTACGGTGCTAAAATCATTTTCCTCATACAAACAGAAATCTTCATCTCTTTTCTGTTTCTGAGTAAATAGTACATACCAGCACTATTTTAAAATAACAAACTCTTGATTGAATAATAAAAACTACAGTTAAACACTAAAAAACTCTAAGCCATCTCCGTGGAGATGTTGCCTGTACAACGGCAAAGAGAATGACTGGGGTAGGCGGAGCCTAGGAGGGATCATGTGACCAGCTTTGCTGGGCTCTTTGCCATTTCCTGTTGGGGAAGAGAATATCCCACAAGTAAGGATGACGCCGTGGACCGGACACACCTATGTTGGAGAAAATCCTACTAGCAGGACTAGTCTCCCTATCACCTCCACACAAGCAGAGGACACAAGGAAGAGAAAGGCACTAAACCTAGCCAGCTCCGGAAACTCCCGAGCTAAACAAAGTCCCCGCAGGGAACAACCATCACCGGGAAATACAGATCCCTAAAAGAAGATCCAACTCACCAGTTTCTTATAACTCAGACAGACCGTACACGTAAAAGAGTAAGAGTTGCATCTAGATACACTACAGATTATGCATACACCTACAAGGTGTCAAGAGCTGCAACTGGTTTAAAACTGCAAACCTTCCGCATACTAGACAGCTATCCTGTACAAGCTGTTGGATCAAGCCCAAAAGGACATATATAGAGGCCTAAAAATGAAGGTCAAACCGCTCAACTGCGGTAAGGGGCATTAAGCCATCCAACCCTCCACCACATGGGGTAGGAAAACTAAGTTCTGGTGCAATCAGATGTCAGATAGAGTGACGCAGCGGAAAACTCCCCTGCCTGGCCATCTATGACTGAAGGCTATAAGGACTGAAACAATCCTTCCCACCTCTTGGACCCACAGGTCCTTTTGAATGCTTAGTTAAACATTTAAAAAAAAAAGATAACCTGAGCACTCGGCGCTTCTACTGAACCTGCGGAGCAGAACAGCGCCAAGTGTCTGAACAGCCGCAAGACCGAACAAACCCAACAGGACCAGCCTGCACCTAGGGTCCTAACTGTCAAGCTGCAAAAATTCTCCCTCATAGGGGAAAAAACAGAAAACAGACATCTTTAACATAGGACTAACATGTCCAAAACAATTTTTGAAGAAGTAATAAAGAGTATCAATCCCAGAAGGTTCCCGAAGGAAACAAAAACAAATAAAAGACATCCCATTGGATATAAATAAAATATAAGGCAACCCGGAGGTTAACGCCCAAAAGACACAGGCCTACCCGCAGGACGAGTCAAACAGAACCCTATCACACAAAACTGAGAAAGATCTCAAACAAATGACAATCAGGAAATTACTTCATCCCCACATGTCTAATGAGGTGCACCATTCAAATTAGCAGACTGAAAATCCCAATATCTGGTAATGATAGGGTCATTCAATAACTGAAAAACATGTCTGAGCAATACGTGAAGGCGCGCAATCCTGTAACGAAAGGCACAACACTCAGGGACAGTTACACCCGCGGGGAACTGTAGAGGCCCTCCCCAAGGCGGAAGGCCAGGGACAATAGGGCACAAGCACATTCTCAAATAAACGCCTGGACTCTGCAGACGAACAATCGCCAACATTATGTGGAAGCGAAACCGTGCAGCAACCTTCGGGGGGAACACGCCACCCTGCATGGAGGAATCAGAAACTGGGTCACCCGCATGTGTAGAAGTATGAATTGGTAATGAACTCACCTCTCGGAGTACAGGACCCCCAGAGGTGGGTGGCTCAGCAGTCCCTTGATTCCCTGAGCCCTAAGAACCAGGCACTCTGAAATGGCAAACAGAACAAAACTGGTTGACATGTGTCAACGAGGTTAATCCGGATTTGTCACCGGACACATACTCTGAAATCAAAATAGACTCAGTATCAGAATTCTCCGTAACTGAATCTGAAATTAGCACAGTCTCAGCATCAGAATCATCCATAACTGGATAGAGGATATATAAATATGGACTAAAGAAGTAAAAAACAAAAACGGAACCTGACACCTCCAATGGCTGGGGCACTCACCACCACCTATGACCAGACACCTGTGGACTAGAACATTTCCTTCGTCACACGGTCGGGAATGCGGAAATGGAAAAAAGAACCACGCCCGAACACAAGGTGAACCGTACATTCAAAAAAAGTGTGCCCAACCAAAAGGTTGCGTCACTTCAAAAGGCCTCAATGTTCCAAACCACAAGCCCATAAACATCACACATAAGCAGGTTGAATCACATAAAAAACATGATTATAAACCCCCCTGTTCAATAACCCCCCTCAAGAGATATTAATCCTCTAATCCAAGATACTACAAAAGACTCATTGAGACCCTTATGATAAGTTAGACCCGCAAGGTGGTAGCCTCTCGGGTAAATATTCACATTACAGTACATTGATGAATAACGTAAAATGAAATGATCTTACCTGAATCTACGCCATGGAACGGGAACACAGCCTTTCAAGTGTGACAGATAGTAGCATCGCCTCCGCCATGGACTTAAGAGAAGAAAGCAGGCAGCGGAGCGAAGTTCGACAACGCGATTGCTTGAGGAGCTGTTAATCTGAGTCGGGATGGTTTCACAGAAAGACTCTCCCTGCATCTCCAGACTCTAACTTTCATCCAAGCCCTCACTACTTAAAACTCCTGCCCCATGCCGAAGAGTACTACCCTCCATAAGAGACAAAAAATGAAATATTCTGACACTTCTCTGCCAACTTCCTGGGACGAAAGGCAAAGAATGACTGGGGGATGAGGTGAGTAGGAGGAGTATTTAAGCCTTTGGCTGGGTTGTCTTTGCCTCCTCCTGGTGGCCAGGTTCTTATTGGAATAGATAGATAATCTTTTATTACCCATTTCCCAGTTTTGCATAACTAACACATTTATAATAATATACTTTTAACCTCTGTGATTATCTTGTATCTAAGCCTCTGCAAACTGCCCTTTTTTTCAGTTCTTTTGACAGACTTGCAGTCTAGCCAATCAGTGCCTGCTCCCAGATAACTTCTCGTGCACGAGCACAGTGTTATCTATATGAAATACGTGAACTAACACCCTCTAGTGGTGAAAAACTGTTAAAATGCAATCTGAAAGAGGTGGGCTTCAAGGTCTAAGAAATTAGCATATGAACCTCCTAGGTTAAGCTTTCAACTAAGAATACCAAGAGAACAAAGCAAAATTGGTGATAAAAGTAAATTGGAAAATTGTTTAAAATTACATGCTCTATCTGAATCATGAAAGTTTATTTTGGCCTAGACTGTCCCTTTAAGAAGAAAAAGAAGATAAAACAAAAGTGTAGAAGGTGCCTGAGGTTTTAGAAAAAAAATAACTGTCTTAAATAAACTGTCTTTTGACAATGCACTGAAAATAATTTTTACCATGTCTATGATTTTTTTTTTACCATGTATAGTATGATTTGTATCCTAGTTACTTTAAATAATAATTTTATGAAGTATTAAATTCCATTTTGCTGCATATTTTCTATATGAATCTCAAAGAGCACATCATGATCTTTTACAATTTGCAGTTAGAGAATCCGATCAAAGACCTTAAGGCAATGACGGATATTTTAGAAAATCTCAGGTGACTGGAGAGTTTTATAAAGTTGAGACCTTAAGAATCCAAGGGGTCAGTAAAGGATGTCACCTTCAAGGGGGAAGTAGTGGATACTGTCCATTCCCCCCTTAGGAAAGGAATCTCTTATTGCCGAGTAGCAGCTACACTAGGTTCTTGAAACTAAGGGTCAGGACCAAGCAGTGGGTCAAAAGAGTTCTATTATTTCACACTTGCTTCCTCTTTGCAGCATGCATAGATCCTGCTGAGTGATTTTTGTTGGTAGCATTTGTCTGCACTCAATAACTCTAATATATATTTTAAGGTAGTGATTGTAAAATTTGGATGCTATATTTCCCTATTTTTAAAATGATATTTTATGTTAAGAACAGTCAAATAAAACATCTAAATGTTATAGTCAAATAAACACATTGCATTTCACTTTCTTGTAGGTTTGCTCTAGAAATTAATGTTTCATTAAAAATAAGAAAATTTAACATTCAACAAATTCAATAGTGAAACTATTGTCAAGGCAAATATTTGTTCTAATGTTTGAATTTACAAACATGCTTTGAGTATGTATCTTCTTAGACAGTTTGCTAAGCATATACATCTGATTGGAAAGCATATTTGATACTATAAAGAAATGCAGCATGTATTGACTAATAAATCAAACACTTCAAAATCTCTTGTTAATCTTTTTTTATATTCAATACCAGACAATGTAATACTAAGCAAAGGATTTAGGTAGGAAAGGGAAAGTGGGTTATGAGAAAAAAAAAGTTTGAAGAACAGTTTGCAAAGATAAACTATTTGTTTTCTATATTCTTCTACCAGAATGAAATAAATGGGGGGAAAAATTCTTACCTTTGCACGTTTAGCAAACTATAAACAAGATCTACTTCTGTTTTAAAACCCATAGCTTTCTGCAGTATTTTTCACACATCACATACAGACATTCAATAATTACAGGTTGCCAAACAAGATAACAAAGATGCATAAAAAAAAGAAAATATATGCTTACCTGATAAATGTATTTCTTTTTTGACACAATGAGTCCACGGATCATCTTAATTACTAATGGGATATTCACCTCCAGGTCAGCAGGAGGCGGCAAAGAGCACCACAGCAAAGCTGTTAAATAGCTCCTCCCTTCCCTCCCACTCCAGTCATTCGACCGAAGTTAAGGAAAGAAAAACCAAGGTGCAGAGGTGTCTGAAGTTTATAATAATTAACAACCTGTCTACAAGAACCGGGGCGGGCCGTGGACTCACTGTGTCAAAAAAGAAATAAATTCATCAGGTAAGCATACATTTTCTTTTCTTTTTTAAGACACAATGAGTCCACGGATCATCTTAATTACTAATCGGATCCAATACCCAAGCTAGAGTTCATAGATGATACGTAGGGACAAGACAGGGAACCTAAACAGAAGGCACCACTGCTTGAAGAACTTTTCTCCCAAAAGCTGCCTCAGCCAAGGCAAAAGTGTCAAATTTGTAAAACTTTGAAAAAGTGTGAAGAGAGGACCAAGTTGCAGCCTCCATAGAAGTTTTATTTTTGAATGCCCATGAGGAAGCAACAGCTCTCGTGGAATGAGACCGCTGTCCAGCAGTCTCATATGCAAAACGTATGATACTCCTCAGCCAAAAAGAAAGAGATGTAGCCGTAGCTTTCTGTCCCTTACGTTTTCCCGAGAAAACCACAATCAGAGAAGAAGACTGACGAAAATTCTTAGTCGCCTGCAGGTAAAACTTTAAAGCACGGACCACGTCCAAATTGTGCAGAAGACGTTCCTTCTTACAAGGAGGATTAGAACACAAAAAAGGAACAACAATCCCCTGATTAATGTTCCGATCAGAAACAACCTTAAGAAGAAATCCTAATCTAGTACGTAACACTACCTTATCTGAATGGAAAATAAGGTAAGGAGATTTGTACTACAATGCCGAGAGCTCTGACACCCTACGAGCTGAAGAAATGGCAACAAGAAACAAAACCTTCCAAGATAATAACTTAATCTAAGGAATGCATAGGCTCAAACGGAACCCCCTGAAGGACTCTGAGAACTAAATTAAGACTCCAAGGAGGAGTAACTGGTTTAAACACAGGCCTGATTCTGACCAAGGCCTGATAAAAAAAACTGTACATCTGGAACATCCGCCACACGTTTGTGTAACAGAATAGATAAAGCTGAGATCTGACCCTTTAGGGAACTCGTCGATAAACCTTTCTCCAAACCCTCTTGGAGAAAAGACAAAATTCAAGGAATTCTAACTCTACTCCATGAGTAACCCTTGAATTCACACCAAAAAAGATATTTACGCCAAAAATGGTAAATTTTACTAGTTACAGGCTTACGGGCCTGAATCATGGTCTCTATGACCGGCTCAGAAAACCCCCGCTTGGATAAGATTAAGTGTTCAACCTCCAAGCAGTCAGCTTCAGAGAAACTAAATTTGGATGAAGGAAGGGCCCCTGAATGAGAAGGTCCTTCCTCAACGGGAGTCTCCAAGGTGGCAGAGACATCATCTTCACCAGATCCGCATACCAAATCCTGCGAGGCCAGGCCGGTGCTATGAGGATCACCAAAGCTCTCTCCTGTTTGACTCGAGCAATAACCAGAGGAAGAAGTGCAAACGGAGGAAATAGGTATGCTAGCTTGAAGGTCCAAGGAACCGCCAGAGCCGCCTGGGGGTCTCTGGACCTCGATCCGTATCTTGGGAGCTTGGCATTCTGACGAGATGCCATGAGATCCAATTCCGGCTGACCCCACTTGAGAATCAGGTCGGAAAACACTTCCGGATGGAGCTCCCACTCCCCCGGATGAAAGGTCTGCCTGCTCAGGAAGTCCGCCTCCCAGTTGTCCACCCCTGGGATGTGGATCGCTGATAGACAGCAAAAATGGGCCTCCGCCCACTGAATTATCTTGGCTACCTCTATCATCGCCAATGAACTCCTCGTTCCTCCCTGATGATTGATGTAAGCCACTGAAGTTATGTTGTCCGACTGGAACCTGATAAAATGGACCGTGGCTGAGGCCAGGCCAGAAGAGCACTGTAGATCGCTCTCAGTTCTAGAATGTTTATAGGAAGAATAGACCAAATTCCCTAAGGCTGGCTGAGTCCAAATTCCCTAAGCCTTTAGGGAACCCCATACTGCTCCCCATCCCAGAAGGCTGGCGTCTGTTGTCACAATCACCCAAGCTGGTCTGCGAAAGCATGTTCCTTGGGAGAGATGATCCAGAGACAACCACCATAGAAGAGAATCACTTGTTTCCTGATCCAGAGATATTCGAGGAGACAAGTCTGCATAATCTCCGTTCCATTGTCTGAGCATGCTTAACTGCAGAGGTCTGAGGTGGAACCGAGCAAACGGTTAGATGTCCATTGTCGCTACCATCAGCCCGATTACCTCCATACACTGAGCCACTGACGGCCGGGGAGTAGACTGAAGGACTAGGCAAGTATTGACAATCTTTGATTTCCTGACTTCTGTCAGAAAAATCTTCATAGACAGAGAGTCTATTATGGTTCCCAAGAAAGATACTCTTGTGTCTGGAACTAAGGAACTCTTTTCCAAATTTATTTTCCACCCGTGAGTTCTCAGGAAAGATAACACTGTGTCGGTGTAAAATCCTGCTTGTTGAAAGGTTGGCACCTGAACCAGAATGTCGTCTAGCTAAGGCGCCACCCCGATGCCCCGTGGCCGAAGCACCGCTAAAAGAGACCCCAGAATTTTTGTGAAAATTCTGGGAGCAGTGGCCAGGCCGAAAGGAAGAGCCACAAACTGAAAGTGTTTGTCCTGGAAGGCAAACCTTAGGTCCCTGTGAATAGGAACATGTAGGTACGCGTCCTTTAAATCCCCTGTTGTCATGAATTGACCCTCCTGGATTAAGTGAAGAATGGAACGAATAGTTTCCATCTTGAAGGACAGAACCCTTAGGAATTTGTTTAGGGTCTTGAGGTCTAAAATCGGTCTGAAGGTTCCCTCCTTTTTGGGAACCACAGATTGGAATAAAACCCCATACCCTGTTCCTGAACTGGAACGGGAACAATCACTCCCAGGACGGAGAGGTCTCTTACACAATGTAAGAACGCCTCTCTCTTTATCTGGTCTGCAGATAATCTTGAAAGTAGAAATCTGCCTCTGGGAGGAAAGCTTTTGAACTCCAGCCTGTATCCCTGGGACACAATCTATACTACCCAAGGATCCTGTACATCCTGAACCCAAACCTGAGCGAAAAAAGAAAGTCTGCCCCCTACAAGACCTGGTCCCGGATCGGGGGCATGCCCTTCATGCTGTCTTGGATTCGACAGCAGGCTTCTTGGACTGCTTTCCCTTAGTCCAAGACTGGTTAGATCTCCATGCAGGCTTAGATTGTTCCTGCTTAGAGGAGGAAGAGGAAGAATTTTCTTTGAAGTTTCGAAAGGAACGAAAATTACTCTGTCGTCCTTTCTGCTTATTTCTCTTATCTTGAGGAAGAAGATGACCCTTACCTCCCGTGATATCAGAGCTAATCTCTGTTAGGCCAGGTCCAAACAAGGTCTTCCCCTTGTAAGGAATAGCCAGAAGCTTAGACTTAGAAGACACATCTGCAGACCAAGGTTTCAACCATAAAGCTCTGCGGGCAAGAATAGAGAAACCTGAAATCTTAGCTCCCATTTTAATAATTTGAAGGGAAGCATATGTAATAAAGGCATTGGCAAGCTTCAGAGCCTTTATCCTGTCCTGGATCTCTTCTAAGGAAGTCTCAGTCCTGAGAGACTCAGACAATGCATCAAACCAATAGGCCGTCGCACTAGTGACGGTAGCAATGCACGTAGCAGGTTGCCATTGCAAACCCTGGTGAACATAAATCTTCTTAAGAAAGTCCTTTAACTTCTTATCCATAGGGTTCTTGAAAGCACAACTATCCTCTATGGGAATAGTAGTTCTCTTGGCTAAGGTGGAAACGGCCCCTTCCACCTTAGGAACTGTTTGCCAAGCCTCCTTAACAGAGTCAGCTATGGGAAACATCTTTTTGAAAATAGGAGATGGAGAAAAGGAATACCTGGTCTCTCCCATTCCTTAGAAATAATCAATGAAGCACTCTTTGGAACTTGAAATACGTCTGAGTAAGAAGGAACCTCAAAGAATCTGTCCAATTTACTAGACTTCTCAGGGACAATAACAACTGTGGAGTCACAATCATCCAAAGTAACTAAAACCACTCTAAGCAAGAGGCGGAGGAGTTCTAGTTTAAACCTAAAGGTTTCAACCTCCGAATCTGTCAGAGGCAAAGCACTTTCTTAATCTGAGATTTCCCCCTCAGATACTTCAGTAGTACCCTCCTCTTCATGTCCTTGGGAGGGTACCTCCAAAATTGCAACAACTGCATCAGAACTTACTGAATGCCTGGTTTTCCTTTTACGCTTTCCTTGCAACATTGGAAAAGCTTCAGAAACTGCAGAAGACATGAGGGAAGCAATGTCTTGTAAAGTAACCCTGCTTGTGATGGTGGTAAACCTTGGGACGCTTGAGGAGAAAGCTGCGGTATACATTGATCATTGGCATTAGACTCCTGAACATCATCCTCTTTAGTAAATGATGGTTCAGCAAAAAGTCTGTCCCTATAGCTGAAAGTCCTCTCAATACATGAGGAACAAAAAGGGATTGGTGGTTCCACATTGGCATTAAAGCATAAAGAACAAGTGATAGCTTGCAAAGACTTTTGGTCCATCTTAACGTCACAATAGTTCACAAATTTTGGCAAATTTTTGATCAAATTTAAAACTGACAAAAAACGTTACTGTCTCTTTAAATGTTAAACTGGAAAACTTTTTTTTTAAATTTTAATACAGCATTAAATATTATCCCTTATGAACACCTCTACACCTCAGCAGAACCCTGCTGAGGTGCCTACCTTACTGTCTCACTACTTAGACAGAAGATGTACCCAGAACCGGAACTCTGCAGGATAAACAATGCATCCAGACCTCTGAAGGATGTCGCTCCCTTCTATCAGCGATGCTCAGCAGAGACCGAACAAGCGCTTATGAAGAGCACAGTGAATACATATAGTAAAAACAGAAAGGGTGCGCAAACTGTTCCATACATGAAAAAGGAAGCCAGAAACGGTGCGCAAATCTTTTTCCTAGAACCGCCCATCGTGGGCGTGCCAAAGTCAGCCATCTCCCGGTCGCATGAATTACTAAAAGTGCCGGGAGATGAGAACCACACAGCCAAAGTTATCAGCCGCAGTGCCTGCACAGCTACTGTTTAATAAAGTACCCAATCCATGAGTTTCTTTATGGTCCCATAAGAGTCAAGTGCCTCCGTGTCTGATAATTGTCCCCCAGATACTAATGTCAGCACTTACCTCCTCATCTGCCCAACAGTGAAAGCAGCTCCAGGTTTAAGAGGTCCTCTCCCTCCTATGGACCTGCGTTAAAAGAAAACTGAGTAAGAACTCTAAGTATGTCAGAAGTAGGGCAGCAACAGTATGGGAGGCGCAGAGAGAATTATGTCCCACAAGTTCCCATTGCTCTAAAGCCATCAAAGCTCTACTGAAGAGACTGATATGGACTACGGCTACACCTTAGAACAAAGCAGCACAATCTTGTACTACTTTAAAAAACAGAATTTATGCTTACCTGATAAATGACTTTCTCCAACGGTGTGTCCGGTCCACGGCGTCATCCTTACTTGTGGGAATATCTCTTCCCCAACAGGAAATGGCAAAGAGTCCCAGCAAAGCTGGCCATATAGTCCCTCCTAGGCTCCGCCCACCCCAGTCATTCGACCGACGGACAGGAGGAAAAATATAGGAGAAACCATATGGTACCGTGGTGACTGTAGTTAGAGAAAATAATTCATCAGACCTGATTAAAAAACCAGGGCGGGCCGTGGACCGGACACACAGTTGGAGAAAGTAATTTATCAGGTAAGCATAAATTCTGTTTTCTCCAACATTGGTGTGTCCGGTCCACGGCGCCATCCTTACTTGTGGGAACCAATACCAAAGCTTTAGGACACGGATGAAGGGAGGGAGCAAATCAGGTTACCTAAACGGAAGCCACCACGGCCTGCAAAACCTTTCTCCCAAAAATAGCCTCCGAAGAAGCAAAAGTATCAAATTTGTAAAATTTGGCAAAAGTGTGCAGTGAAGACCAAGTCGCTGCCTTACATATCTGGTCAACAGAAGCCTCGTTCTTGAAGGCCCATGTGGAAGCCACAGCCCTAGTGGAGTGAGCTGTGATTCTTTCAGGAGGCTGCCGTCCGGCAGTCTCATAAGCCAATCTGATGATGCTTTTAAGCCAAAAGGAAAGAGAGGTAGAAGTCGCTTTTTGACCTCTCCTTTTACCAGAATAGACAACAAACAAAGAAGATGTTTGTCTGAAATCTTTTGTAGCCTCTAAATAGAATTTTAGAGCACGGACTACGTCCAAATTGTGTAACAAACGTTCCTTCTTTGAAACTGGATTCTGACATAAAGAAGGTACAACTATCTCCTGGTTAATATTCTTGTTAGAAACAACCTTTGAAAGAAATCCAGGCTTAGTACGAAAAACCACCTTATCTGCATGGAACACCAGATAGGGCGGAGAACACTGCAGAGCAGATAACTCTGAAACTCTTCTAGCAGAAGAAATAGCAACCAAAAACAAAACTTTCCAAGATAGTAACTTAATATCTATGGAATGTAAAGGTTCAAACGGAACCCCTTGAAGAACTGAAAGAACTAGATTTAGACTCCAGGGAGGAGTCAAAGGTCTGTAAACAGGCTTGATCCTAACCAGAGCCTGAACAAATGCTTGAACATCTGGCACAGCTGCCAGTCTTTTGTGTAGTAAGACAGATAAAGCAGAGATCTGTCCCTTTAGAGAACTTGCAGATAATCCTTTCTCCAAACCTTCTTGTAGAAAGGAGAGAATCTTAGGAATTTTTATCTTATTCCATGGGAATCCTTTGGATTCACAGCAACAGATATATCTTTTCCATATTTTATGGTAAATCTTTCTAGTTACCGGTTTTCTGGCCTGAACCAGAGTATCTATCACAGAATCTGAAAACCCACGCTTTGATAGAATCAAGCGTTCAATCTCCAAGCCGTCAGCTGGAGGGAGACCAGATTTGGATGTTCGAATGGACCCTGAACAAGAAGGTCCTGTCTCAAAGGTAGCTTCCATGGTGGAACCGATGACATATTCACCAGATCTGCATACCAAGTCCTGCGTGGCCACGCAGGAGCTATCAAGATCACCGAGGCCCTCTCCTGTTTGATCCTGGCTACCAGCCTGGGAATGAGAAGAAACGGTGGAAATACATAAGCTAGGTTGAAGGTCCAAGGTGCTACTAGTGCATCTACTAGAGTCGCCTTGGGATCCCTGGATCTGGACCCGTAGCAAGGAACCTTGAAGTTCTGACGAGACGCCATCAGATCCATGTCTGGAATGCCCCATAATTGAGTTAGTTGGGCAAAGATCTCCGGGTGGAGTTCCCACTCCCCCGGATGGAATGTCTGACGACTCAGATAATCCGCTTCCCAGTTTTCCACACCTGGGATGTGGATCGCAGATAGGTGGCAGGAGTGATCCTCCACCCATTGAATTATTTTGGTCACTTCTTTCATCGCCAGGGAACTACTTGTTCCCCCCTGATGATTGATATACGCAACGGTCGTCATGTTGTCTGATTGGAATCTTATGAATCTGGCCTTTGCTAGCTGAGGCCAAGCCCTGAGAGCATTGAAGATCGCTCTTAGTTCCAGAATGTTTATCGGGAGAAGAGACTCTTCCCGAGACCATAGTCCCTGAGCTTTCAGGGATTCCCAGACCGCGCCCCAGCCCACTAGACTGGCGTCGGTCGTGACAATGACCCACTCTGGTCTGCGGAAGCTCATTCCCTGGGATAGATGATCCAGGGTCAGCCACCAACGGAGTGAATCTCTGGTCTTCTGATCTACTTGAATCATTGGAGACAAGTCTGTATAGTCCCCATTCCACTGTTTGAGCATGCACAGTTGTAATGGTCTTAGATGAATTCGTGCAAAAGGAACTATGTCCATTGCTGCAACCATCAACCCTACTACTTCCATGCACTGATCTATGGAAGGACATGGAACAGAATGAAGAACAAGTGCTTAGAAGTTTTGACTTTCTGACCTCTGTCAGAAAAATCCTCATTTCTAAGGAATCTATTATTGTTCCCAAGAAGGGAACTCTTGTTGATGGAGACAGAGAACTTTTTTCTATTTTCACCTTCCATCCGTGTGATCTGAGAAAGGCCAGAACGATGTCTGTATGAGCCTTTGCTTTTGACAGGGACGACGCTTGTATTAGAATGTCGTCCAAGTAAGGTACTACTGCAATGCCCCTCGGTCTTAGAACCGCTAGAAGGGACCCTAGTACCTTTGTGAAAATCCTTGGAGCAGTCTCTAACCCGAATGGGAGGGCCACAAACTGGTAATGTTTGTCCAGAAAGGCGAACCTTAGGAACTGATGATGTTCTTTGTGGATAGGAATATGTAGGTACGCATCCTTTAGATCCACGGTAGTCATAAATTGACCTTCCTGGATAGTGGGTAGAATCGTTCGAATGGTTTCCATCTTGAACGATGGTACCCTGAGAAATTTGTTTAGGATCTTCAAATCCAAAATTGGTCTGAAAGTTCCCTCTTTTTTGGGAACTACGAACAGATTTGAATAAAACCCTATTCCTTGTTCCTTTATTGGAACTGGGTGTATCACTCCCATCTTTAACAGGTCTTCTACACAATGTAAGAACGCCTGTCTCTTTATTTGGTTTAAGGATAAGTGAGACATGTGGAACCTTCCCCTTGGGGGTAGTTCCCTGAATTCCAGAAGATAACCCTGAGAAACTATTTCTAGTGCCCAGGGATCCTGAACATCTCTTGCCCAAGCCTGAGCAAAGAGAGAGAGTCTGCCCCCTACTAGATCCGGTCCCGGATCAGGGGCTACTCCTTCATGCTGTTTTGTTAGCAGCAGCAGGCTTCTTGGCCTGCTTACCCTTGTTCCAGCCTTGCATCGGTTTCCAGGCTGGTTTGGGTTGTGAGGCATTACCCTCTTGCTTAGAGGATGCAGAATTAGAGGCCGGTCCGTTCCTGAAATTGCGAAAGGAACGAAAATTAGACTTATTCTTGGCCTTGAAAGGCCTATCTTGTGGAAGGGCGTGGCCCTTTCCCCCAGTGATGTCTGAGATAATCTCTTTCAATTCTGGTCCAAATAGAGTTTTACCTTTGAAAGGGATGTTAAGCAATTTTGTCTTGGATGACACATCCGCTGACCAAGACTTTAGCCAAAGCGCTCTGCGCGCCACGATTGCAAACCCTGAATTTTTCGCCGCTAATCTAGCTAATTGCAAAGCGGCATCTAAAATAAAAGAGTTAGACAACTTAAGTGCGTGAACTCTGTCCATAACCTCCTCATATGGAGTCTCTCTACTGAGCGACTTTTCTAGTTCCTCGAACCAGAACCACGCTGCTGTAGTGACAGGAACAATGCACGAAATGGGTTGTAGAAGGTAACCTTGCTGTACAAAAATCTTTTTAAGCAAACCCTCCAATTTTTTATCCATAGGATCTTTGAAAGCACAACTATCCTCGATAGGAATAGTAGTGCGCTTGTTTAGAGTAGAAACTGCCCCCTCGACCTTAGGGACTGTCTGCCATAAGTCCTTTCTGGGGTCGACCATAGGAAATAATTTCTTAAATATAGGGGGGGAACAAAAGGTATGCCGGGCTTTTCCCACTCCTTATTCACTATGTCCGCCACCCGCTTGGGTATAGGAAAAGCGTCGGGGTGCACCGGAACCTCTAGGAACTTGTCCATCTTGCATAATTTCTCTGGAATGACCAAGTTGTCACAATCATCCAGAGTAGATAACACCTCCTTAAGCAGTGCGCGGAGATGTTCTAATTTAAATTTAAATGTCACAACATCAGGTTCAGCTTGTTGAGAAATTTTTCCTGAATCTGAAATTTCCCCATCTGACAAAACCTCCCTCATGGCCACTTCAGATTGGTGTGAGGGTATGACAGAACAATTATCATCAGCGCCCTCCTGCTCTTCAGTGTTTAAAACAGAGCAATCGCGCTTTCTCTGATATGTAGGCATTTTGGATAAAATATTTGCTATGGAGTTATCCATTACAGCCGTCAATTGTTGCATGGTAATAAGCATTGGCGCGCTAGATGTACTAGGGGCCTCCTGCGTGGGCAAAACTGGTGTAGACATAGTGGCAGATGATGTAGTATCATGTTTACTCCCCTCATCTGAGGAATCATCTTGGGCAATTTCATTATCTGTGGCAGTACTGTCCTTACTTTGTTTGGACGCTATGGCACAATTATCACACAAATTTAAATGGGGAGACACATTGGCTTTCATACATATAGAACATAGCTTATCCAAAGGCACAGACATGTTAAACAGGCTTAAACTTGTCAATAAAGCACAAAAAACGTTTTAAGACAAAACCGTTACTGTCTCTTTAAATTTTAAACAGAAAACACTTTATTACTGAATATGTGAAAAAGTATGAAGGAATTGTTCAAAAATTACCAAAATTTCACCACAGTGTCTTAAAGCGTTAAGAGTATTGCACACCAATTTTCAGAGCTTTAACCCTTAAAATAACGGAACCGGAGCCGTTTACAAATTTAACCCCTATACAGTCCCAGCTGTGACCTAACCAAGCCCAGAGGGGAATACGATACCAAGTGACGCCTTCTAGAAACTTTTCCAGCTACTTTCAGATCCTCACACATGCATCTGCATGTCATGCTCTCAAAAACAACTGCGCAGTAATGGCGCGAAAATGAGGCTCAGCCTACAACTGGGAAGGCCCTCCCTGACTGGAAAAGGTGTCTAACATAGTGCCTGCCTTTAAAAAACGTTCCCCAAGTTTATAAATGTGAATTATCAGCATAAACATGTATAAAATGCCCAAATAAAGCAATCGATTTAGCCCATAAAAGTGTCTACCAGTTTTATAGCCCATATTAAGCCCTTTATTCTGTTTGCTTGACTAAGAAAATGGCTTACCGGTCCCCATGAGGGGAAATGACAGCCTTCCAGCATTACATGGTCTTGTTAGAAATATGGCTAGCCATACCTTAAGCAGAAAAGTCTGCTAACTGTTTCCCCCAACTGAAGTTACTTCATCTCAACAGTCCTATGTGGAAACAGCAATCGATTTTAGTTACTGTCTGCTAAAATCATCTTCCTCTCACAAACAGAAATCTTCATCTTTTTCTGTTTCAGAGTAAATAGTACATACCAGCACTATTTTAAAATAACAAACACTTGATAGAAGAATAAAAAACTACATTTAAACACCAAAAAACTCTTAACCATCTCCGTGGAGATGTTGCCTGTGCAACGGCAAAGAGAATGACTGGGGTGGGCGGAGCCTAGGAGGGACTATATGGCCAGCTTTGCTGGGACTCTTTGCCATTTCCTGTTGGGGAAGAGATATTCCCACAAGTAAGGATGACGCCGTGGACCGGACACACCAATGTTGGAGAAATAATAAACTCTTGATTGAAGAATCTATACTAACACCTCACTTTACCACTTCCTATCACTAACGTAGGCAAAGAGATTGACTGGAGAAGGAGGGAAGGGAGGAGCTATTTAACAGCTTTGCTGTGGTGCTCTTTGCCGCCTCCTGCTGACCAGGAGGTGAATATCCCATTAGTAAATAAGATGATCAGTGGACTCATCGTGTCTTAAAAAAATAAAACAGTTGCACTGGTTAAACAGCTGACATACTTTGATATCTATTTTATAAATAGACATAATATAAATAAAGAGTGTGATAAAGGGGATTGTGACTTCTATCTAACGGGATTTTAAAAATATCAATTTATGCTTACATGATAAATTATTTTCATGGTGATGAGTCAACAAGCAATTACTTGTGGAATTTAATTGCCGATTACTAGGAGGAGGCAAAAATATCTAAATACTAAGAGCTTTTTAACTCCTCCCAATTCACTGTCACCACAGTCTAACATATAGCCAAGAAAGGAAAAAAAAACAGAAAAGCAGGAAAAGTAAAAGCTGGGTAAATTAGGTCCAAACTAGAACTGTGGCCAACTGAACATAAGCACGTTTGGGGCGGGTCTTGTGGACTCTGACCACAATTTAAGAAATTAATTTATCAGGTAAGCATAAATTATGTTTTCTTTCATAAGGTGGTAAAAGTCTACATGCCATTGCCTGTGGGTTTGAAAGTGTGCTTGCGTGCGCATGAGAAAAATTTTGGCACAAAAAATAATAAGCAAGGGGAATAGTAAGAATCTGTCTCTGGGCCATAAATACACAAATATATACATAGATAAACTTCTAAACAATAGTTAAAAGTGCCCAACCCATAGCAGTGAGTGTCTATATAAAAATACAAACATACACTTACCCATAGACACTCGTCCACTAATAGCAGACAGCCAAACCAGTACTGAAACATATCAGCTGAGGTAATGGATTAGGAGTATAACAAATATGTAAAGGTAAGCTGATGATGAATCCCGGTGACCAAATTTACAGAGAGTCTATGAAAAGATTTCCTGTGAGGTGAAAACATGGTGTCATGAGGCAATACTCCCTTCACATCCCTCTGACAAGCACTGTACTCTGAGGGGAACCAGGCTTCAATATGCTCTGAAGCGCCTTTCAGTGAAGAATTTGAGCACATCAGCATGCTTCAGCCACCTCCAACAGAGGCAAAGTTTAAAACTGACATATGTGTGAGGGGGGGGTTTATAGGCTTTTGAGGTTTGGGAAACTTTGCCTCATCCTTGTAGGAATGTATATCCCATACGTAACAGCTTGTGGACTCTTGCCACCTATATGAAAATAAAAAGAAGCCCCCAGAATGACATATTGATGATCCACAATGAAAGAGATCATCTGGTCTTGAAATCCAGGCAAATGCTCTGTGAAAGACGGATGTAGCTGCCGCTTAACTGTATGAACATGCAGAGTTCAAGAGGAAGCAAACTAAATCTTGCAAAAGGAATGGAATGTGACGCAACCACCATGCACTGAAAAACAGACGGATGATGTTGAGTTTTGAAGTGAGCAAAAGGCTTTTGTGAATTCACTCTGCATTTTTCTGTAAGGGAGAGATGCATTTAATCTGAGCCTATGACCACACCCAGAAAAGATACCTTGGTTTGAGGGGTAAAAATTTACATTGATATCCCAACCATGATCTTGAAAAAACATAAAAGTATTTCTGGTGTGAGACTTCATCAAATTTAAAGATAGAGCCTGAACTAATATATCATTTTGATAAGGAGCTACTGTTATAATAAGAGAGAAGAGATCAACCTGGGAATGAACAATAGCATAATAGCTTCTTTTTCGGCTAATTACAACCTAGGAGCAACTTATTTTTGCTCAACATGTGCCTTTCACAGAGAAGAACTTTTCTGTAATATATCAGTTTGACCCTTACTAAATAGGGCAGTCTAGTCCCGAAATATGATGCAATCCCTCTCTGAAAGAAATGGCAAAACCCCAGAAGTACATTTCAGCCTAGTGTGGGCCTCATCAGTAAAGTGCAGCCAAAAGAGGGTGCTCCTTGGGTGGTAACTAGCCATAGAACAAGCTATTAAGCAATTGAGCGCGCTCTCTCTCTTCCTTTCTTTGGAGCTATGACAAGATTTAAGTAAAATTCATGATATTGCTTTATATCTAGTACTGAAATGTTGACACCCATATGTTCCAGATCGAGAACACACAGTGAAGGCCTTCGCTCTGACTGGGTCCTATAGAACATGGGACAGAACAGTCCTCCTTTGATGAGGACTTGACCAGAAGCCTATTCTGTAACCCTGTGATACTTTGTTTAATATCCAAATATCTCAAACTGACTGAAACCAAGCCCTCAGAAAGAGGCTCAATCTGCCCTAACCAGAACTTAGCCTGACTTGGGGGATGTACCTTCATGCGGATTAAGAAGGATTGGAAGACCTTTTTTTTTTCTTCTTGTACTTGTTACAAGACTGATTTGGCTTCCAGGAATATTTGGAGGATTCAGACTTCTAAGATGAAGAAGACATTTGGCTTCTAGACTGTCAAAAAGATCAAAAACAGCCAGTCCTGCTTTTGCATAGACCTCTTGTCTTGTGGAAGGCACCCTCACCACCTTTGACTGTGGAAACAATAGCATCAAGACCAGGACCACATACAATATTTCCCTGGAAGGAGAAAGATAAAGGTCTACGTTTAGACACTGCATCAGCCAAACAAGATTTCAACTATAAAGATTGAACTCCTAAAGTCTGCAAAACCTTCCGCAGCAAAGTATGCAGGTGTTTTAATTTGAAAATAAAGGATAAACACTCAGTATCTTGTTCAGGACAAAAACAAAAATGAGCTCACCTTTAGAAGAATATTAAGAGACATCAGTAAAATTTTTAGGTACTTAAAGCCCTCTTGCCTATATTTTTTTCTATTAGAAAAAAATTGTGTTTAATATCACTTTAAGCTTTTCTAAGCTCCATCTGTGTACCTAAATAAACAATGAATGAAGGCTAAAATACCCCCAAAAGCTCTTGATATTAGGGAGGAAGGTCCCTACAATTTACTGATTCTAGACTGCTGAGCTGCATGTAGATGATGACCACCGCTGTAGTGTGAAGGAGTAGAGAAGAGGGGGGCACGAGCTTGAGAGGTCAAAAATGTAACTAATGCACCACCAGAATGTTAAAAACAATCACATATGCATTTAAAATAAAATGCTATACACAAAACTAAAATGACAAAAATAAATACAGTATCCAGAGTGATGAGCATCTGTATAGCAGAAAATCCCCATTGAGCTATTACAGATACTGTAAATGTTGAGTTAAAGAGACAGTCTACACCAGAATTTTTATTGTTTAAAAAACATAATTTATGTAAGAATTTACCTGATAAATAAATTTCTTTCATATTGGCAAGAGTCCATGAGCTAGTTACGTATGGGATATACAATCCTACCAGGAGGGGCAAAGTTTCCCAAACCTCAAAATGCCTATAAATACACCCCTCACCACACCCACAAATCAGTTTAATGAATAGCCAAGTAGTGGGGTGAAAAAGAAAGGAGTAAAAAGCATCAACAAGGAATTGTAATAATTGTGCTTTATACAAAAAAATCATAACCACCATAAAAAGAGTGGGCCTCGTGAACTCTTGCCAATATGAAAGAAAATAATCAGGTAAATTCTTACATAAATTATGTTTTCTTTCATGTAATTGGCAAGAGTCCATGAGCTAGTGACGTATGGGATAGCAAATAACCAAGATGTGGAACTCCACGCAAGAGTCACTAGAGAGGGAGGGATAAAAAATAAAGACAGCCAATTCCGCTGAAAAAAATTAATCCACAACCCAAATCAAAAGTTTTAATCTTTATAATGAAAAAAAATGAAATTATAAGCAGAAGAATCAAACAAACAGCTGCCTGAAGACCCTATCTACCAAAAACTGCTTCTGAAAAGAAAAAACATCAAAATGGTAGAATTTGGTAAATGTATGCAATGAAGACCAAGTTGCTGCTTTGCAAATCTGATCAACAGAAGCTTCATTCTTAAAAGCCCAGGAAGTGGAAACTGACCTAGTAAAATGAGCCGTAATCCTCTGAGGCGGGGATTTACCCGACTCCAAATAAGCATGATGAATCAAAAACTTTAACCAAGATGCCAAAGAAATGGCAGAAGCCTTCTGACATTTCCTAGAACCAGAAAAGATAACAAATAGACTAGGAGTCTTCCTGAAATCTTTAGTAGCTTCAACATAATGTTTCAAAGCTCTTACCACATGCAAAGAATGTAAAGATCTCTCTAGAGAATTCTTAGTATTAGGACACAGAGAAGGAAAAACAATTTCACTACTAATGTTGTTGGAATTCACAACTTTAGATAAAAATTTTAATGAAGTCCGCAAAACCGCCTTATCCTGATGAAAAATCAGAAAAGGAGACTCACAAGAAAGAGCAGATAATTCAGAAACTCTTCTAGCAGAAGAGATGACCAAAAGGAACAACACTTTCCAAGAAATCAATTTAATGTCCAGAGAATGCATAGGCTCAAACGGAGGAGCCTGTAAAGCCTTCAAAACCAAATTAAGACTCCAGGGGGGAGAGATTGATTTAATGACAGGCTTGATACGAACTAAAGCCTGTACAAAACAATGAATATCAGGGAGTTTTGCTATTTTTCTGTGGAATAGGACAGAAAGAGCAGAGATTTGTCCTTTCAAGGAACTTGCAGACAAACCATTATCTAAACCATCCTGAAGAAACTGTAAAATTCTAGGAATTTTAAAAGAATGTCAAGAGAATTTATGAGAAGAGCACCATGAAATGTAAGTCTTCCAAACTCGATAATAAACCTTTCTAGAAACAGATTTATGACCCTGCAACATAGTATTAATCACGAAATCAGAGAAACCTCTATGACTAAGCACTAAGCGTTCAATTTCCATACCTTCAAATTTAATGATTTGAGATCCTGATGGAAAAACGGACCTTGAGATAAAATGTCTGTCCTTAATGGAAGTGGCCAAGGTTGGCAACTGGACGTCCAGACAAGATCCGCATACCAAAACCTGTGAAGCCATGCTGGAGCTACCAGCAACACAAATGATTGTTCCATGATGATTTTGGAAATCACTCTTGGAAGAAGAACTATAGGCGGAAAAATATAGGCAGGTTGATAACTCCAAGGGAGTGTCAATGCATATACTGCTTCCGCCTGAGGATCCCTGAACCTGGACAGGAAGTTTCTTGTTTAAATGAGAAGCTATCAGATCTATTTCTGAAAGCCCCCACATCTGAACAATTTGAAAAAACAAAATTTATGCTTACCTGATAAATTTCTTTCTCTTGTGGTGTATCCAGTCCACGGGTTCATCCATTACTTACGGGATATTCTCCTTCCCAACAGGAAGTTGCAAGAGGACACCCACAGCAGAGCTGTCTATATAGCTCCTCCCCTAACTGCCACCCCCAGTCATTCGACCGAAGACAAGTAAGAAAAAGGAGAAACTAAAGGGTGCAGTGGTGACTGTAGTTTAAAAATAAAAAAACACCTGCCTTAAAGTGACAGGGCGGGCCGTGGACTGGATACACCACAAGAGAAAGAAATTTATCAGGTAAGCATAAATTTTGTTTTCTCTTGTAAGGTGTATCCAGTCCACGGGTTCATCCATTACTTGTGGGATACCAATACCAAAGCTTTAGGACATGGATGAAGGGAGGGACAAGGCAGGAACTTAAACGGAAGGCACCACTGCCTGCAAGACCTTTCTCCCAAAAATAGCCTCCGAGGAAGCAAAAGTATCAAATATGTAGAATTTAGAAAAAGTATGAAGCGAAGACCAAGTCGCCGCCTTACAAATCTGTTCAACAGAGGCCTCATTTTTAAAAGCCCATGTGGAAGCTACCGCTCTAGTGGAATGAGCTGTAATTCTTTCAGGAGGCTGCTGGCCAGCAGTCTCGTAAGCTAAACGGATTATACTTCTCAGCCAAAAAGAAAGAGAAGATGCCGAAGCCTTTTGGCCTCTCCTCTGTCCAGAGTAGACAACAAACAATGCAGATGAGATAGCTACCAAAAACAGAACTTTCCAAGATAAAAGCTTGATATCTATGGAATGCAGAGGTTCAAACGGAACCCCTTGAAGAAATTTAAGAACTAAATTTAAACTCCATGGCAGAGCAACAGGTTTAAACACAGGCTTGATTCTAACTAAAGCCTGACAAAACGCCTGAACGTCTGGAACATCTGCCAGACGCTTGTGCAGAAGAATAGACAGAGCAGAAATCTGTCCCTTTAAGGAACTAGCTGACAATCCCTTCTCCAATCCTTCTTGGAGAAAGGATAATATCCTAGGAATCCTGGCTTTACTCCATGAGTAACCCTTGGATTCACACCAATGAAGATATTTACACCATATCTTATGATAGATTTTCCTGGTGACAGGCTTTCGAGCCTGAATTAAGGTATCAATGACCGACTCAGAGAAACCACGTTTTGATAAAATCAAGCGTTCAATCTCCAAGCAGTCAGCCGCAGAGAAATTAGATTTGGATGTTTGAATGGACCTTGGAGTAGAAGGTCCTGCCTCAGCGGCAGAGTCCATGGTGGAAGGGATGACATGTCCACCAGATCTGCATACCAAGTCCTGCGTGGCCACGCAGGTGCTATCAAAATCACCGAAGCTCTCTCTTGCTTGATCTTGGCAATCAGACGAGGGAGGAGAGGAAATGGTGGGAACACATAAGCCAGGCTGAAGGATCAGGGCACTGCTAGAGCATCTATCAGCGCTGCCTGGGGATCCCTTGACCTGGACCCGTAACAGGGAAGCTTGGCGTTCTGACGAGACGCCTTCAGATCCACTTCTGGTTTGCCCCATAGTTGAATCAGCTGGGCAAATACCTCCGGATGGAGCTCCCACTCCCCCGGATGAAAAGTCTGCCAACTTAGAAAATCCGCCTCCCAGTTCTCTACTCCTGGGATATGGATAGCTGAGAGATGGCAAGAGTGAACCTCTGCCCATAGAATTATCTTTGAAACCTCCAACATTGCCAGGGGGCTTCTTGTCCCCCCCCCGATGGTTGATATAGGCTACAGTCGTGATATTGTCCGACTGAAATCTGATGAACCTGACCGCAGCTAGTTGAGGCCAAGCCTGAAGAGCATTGAATATCGCTCTCAGCTTCCTCCTGAGTCCACGAGCCCTGAGCCTTCAGGGAGTTCCAGACTGCGCCCCAGCCCAGAAGGCTGGCATCTGTCGTGACTATAGTCCACTCTGGCCTGCGGAAACTCATTCCCCTGGACAGATGGACCCGAGAAAACCACCAGAGAAGAGAATCCCTGGTCTCTTGATCCAGATTGAGCAGAGGGGACAAATCTGTGTAATCCCCATTCCACTGATTGAGCATGCAAAGTTGCAGTGGTCTGAGATGTAGGCGGGCAAACGGAACTATGTCCATTGCCGCTACCATTAGGCCGATTACTTCCATACACTGAGCCACTGACGGCCGAGAAGTGGAATGAAGAGCACGGCAGGAAGTTAGAAGCTTTGATAACCTGACCTCTGTCAGAAAAGTTTTCATTTCTACTGAATCTATCAGTGTTCCTAGGAAGGAAACTCTTGTGAGAGGGGACAGAGAACACTTTTCTTCATTCACCTTCCACCCGTGAGACCTCAGAAAAGCCAGAACAATGTCCGTATGGGACTTGGCGATTTGAAAAGTCGACGCCTGTATCAGAATGTCGTCTAGGTAAGGAGCCACCGCTATGCCCGTGGCCTTAGAACCGCCAGTAGGGACCCTAGAACCTTCGGAAAGATTCTTGGTGCCGTGGCTAACCCAAAGGGAAGAGCCACAAACTGGTAATGCCTGTCTAAGAAGGCGAACCTGAGGAACTGATGATGATCTCTGTGAATCGGAATGTGGAGATAAGCATCCTTTAAGTCCACGGTAGTCATATATTGACCCTCCTGGATCATAGGGAGGATGGTTCGGATAGTCTCCATCTTGAAGGATGGGACCCTGAGAAATTTGTTTAGGATCTTGAGATCCAAGTTTTGTCTTAAAGTTCCCTCTTTTTTGGGAACTATAAACAGATTTGAATAGAAGCCCTGCCCCTGTTCCTCCCTTGGAACTGGGTGGATCACTCCCATAACCAGCAGGTCTTGAACACAACGTAAGAATGCCTCTCTCTTTATCTGGTTTACAGATAATTGTGAGAGATGTCTGAGGGAGCGTCTTTCCTGAATCAGAAATCTCTCCCTCAGACAGCAAATCCCTCATCCCTACCTCAGAACATTGTGAGGGAATATCGGATACGGCTACTAAAGTGTCGGAAAGCTCAGCATTTGTTCTTAACCCAGAGCTATCATGCTTCCCTTGCAACCCAGGCAGTTTAGATAAAACCTCTGTGAGGGTAGAATTCATAACTGCTGCCATGTCTTGTAAGGTAAATAAAGTAGACACACTAGAGGTACTTGGCGTCGCTTGTGCGGGCGTTACTGGTTGTGACACTTGGGGAGAACTAAATGGCATAACCTCATTTCTTTCTGTCTGAGAATCCTCTAGCGCTACATTTTTAAGTGCTACAATATGCTCTTTAAAATTTATAGACATATCAGTGGGACACATTCTAAGAGGGGGTTCCACAATGGCTTCTAAACATATTGAACAAGGAGTTTCCTTGATGTCAGACATGTTTAACAGGCTAGTAATGAGACAAGCAAGCTTGGAAAACACTATTCAATGTAAAACAACAATAAGAGAAAAAAACATGTAAACGTTCTGCAAAACTGCTTAAGAAATGCAACAAATCTTTAAAAATTTTTACAGTATATGTAGTAAGCCTTAGTAAGGTTGCACCACTAGTAAAAAATGAAATTAAGCCCATAATAACAAAACCGGATTGACAAGAGTAAAAAAAACGGAAAATACACAGTCAGCACCTTGCCACAGCTCTGCTGTGACGCCTTCCTGCCCTTAGGGGTTGAATTTGAGGGAATAAAGCTTCGTTTTGGCCCCACAATTGAGTCAGGACACTCCTGTGTTGCAGCTTGCTGTCCAGAATGAAAAACAACTGTGCATCTAAAGCGTGAAATTAGGCCCCACCCGTCTCTTACTCTATGTCTGTTGGGCCTTAAAGTAACAGCTCAAGTGTTTCAAACAGCCATGAGGGATGTAAACCTCAAAATAAGCCAAATTAACCCTCTAAATAAAAAGTCCCAAAAACGTTTTACCATATTTCTCAAAAAAATGTTTGCTCTATTATACAAGTGTCAACCAGCAAAGTAACTTAGCCCTTATGCAAGCTTGTAATACTACCATAAGTCTTTGATTACAGCTTACCCTTCCCCTCATGGGGATAATGTCAGCCCTTTTCTTGAAATATCACAGTCTTTCTAGAAAAAAATGACTGAACATACCTCAGTGCAGCATAGCCTGCAAACCGTTCCTCAACTGAAGTATCCTGTACTCCTCAGCCTCTGTGGGAACAGCAGTGGATCTTAGTTACAAATGCTAAGATCATCATCCTCCAGGCAGAAATCTTCATCTGTTTTCTGCTTGAGAGTAAATAGTACACACCGGTACCATTTAAAATAAACTCTTGCTTGAAGAAAATAAAACTAATATTTTGTCACCACAATCACTTTACCCTTCCTTATTGCTTAGAGCTGGCAAAGAGAATGACTGGGGGGTGGAGTTAGGGGAGGAGCTATATAGACAGCACTGCTGTGGGTGCTCTCTTTGCCACTTCCTGTTGGGAAGGAGAATATCCCACAAGTATTGGATGAATCCGTGGAGTCGATACATCTTGCAAGAGAAAACTAGGTTACCCGCATTTGTACAAGTATGAATTGGTAGGGAACTCACCTCTTGGAGGACGGGGCCCCCAAAGACGGATGGCTCAGCAGTCCCCTGATTCCCCGAGCCCGAGGAACCAGATGCTCTCATATGGCATACGGAACAAAACTTGTCGACATGTGTCAACAAGGCCAAACCGGAGTCCTCACTGGACACAGAATCTGAAATTAAAATAGGTCCGGTATCAAAATCCTCTGTAATTGAATCTGAAATGAGCACAGTCTCAGCATCAGAATCCTCCATAACTGGATAGAGGAAATAGCAATATGGACTAAAGTATTAAAACAAAAACGGCACCTGTCACCCACAATGGCTGGGGCACTCACCACCTCCTATGACCAGACCCCTGCAGACTAGAATATCTCCTTCGCAACACGGTCAGGAATGCGGAAATGGGGAAGGAAGCGTAACCACGCCCGAAACAAGGTGAACCACACACTTCAAAAAAGCGCGCCCAACCAAAAAACTGTGTCACTTCCAAAAGCCTCAAAGTTCCAACCACGAGCCCATAAACATCACACATAAGCAGGTTGAATCAAATAACAAACATGATTATAATCCCCCCTGTTCAATAACCCCTTTCAGGAGATAGTAACCCTCGATTCCAAAACACTAACAGAGACTCTCTGAGACCCTTATGTCATATAGTTAGACCCGAAAGGGTGTGTAGCCTCTCGGGAAAACATTCACATTACAGTACTTTGACGTTAGTAAAATTAAACCATCTTACCGGAATCTAAGCAGTGGAACAGGAACATGGCCTTTCAAGTGTGACGAATAGTGGCATCGCCTCCGCCATGGACTTGAGAGAAGAAAGCAGGCAGCGGAGCGAAGTTTGACAACGCTGATTGCTTGAGGAGCTGTTAATATGAGTCGGGATGGTTTCGCAGAGAGACTCTCCATGCATCTCCAGACTCTAACTTTCATCCAAGCCCTCACTGAGAGACTGACAGGACTACTTAAAACTCCTGTCCCATGCCAAAGAGTACTACCCTCCATAAGAGACAAAAACATAATTTATGTAGGAACTTACCTGATAAATTCATTTCTTTCATATTAGCAAGAGTCCATGAGCTAGTGACGTATGGGATATACATTCCTACCAGGAGGGGCAAAGTTTCCCAAACCTTAAAATGCCTATAAATACACCCCTCACCACACCCACAATTCAGTTTAACGAATAGCCAAGAAGTGGGGTGATAAGAAAGGAGCGAAAGCATCAAAAAAATAAGGAATTGGAATAATTGTGCTTTATACAAAAAAATCATAACCACCACAAAAAAGGGTGGGCCTCATGGACTCTTGCTAATATGAAAGAAATGAATTTATCAGGTAAGTTCCTACATAAATTATGTTTTCTTTCATGTAATTAGCAAGAGTCCATGAGCTAGTGACGTATGGGATAATAAATACCCAAGATGTGGAACTTCCACGCAAGAGTCACTAGAGAGGGAGGGATAAAATAAAGACAGCCAATTCCGCTGAAAAATTAATCCACTACCCAAATCAAAAAAGTTTCAATTTTTATAAAGAAAAAAAATTAAATTATAAGCAGAAAAATCAAACTGAGACAGCTGCCTGAAGTACCATTCTACCAAAACTGCTTCTAAAGAAGAGAAAACATCAAAATGGTAGAACATAGTAAAAGTATGCAAAGAAGACCAAGTCATTGCTTTGCAAATCTGATCAACAGAAGCTTCATTCTTAAAAAGCCCAGGAAGTAGAAACTTACCTAGTAGAATGAGCCAGAATCCTCCGAGGCGGGAATCCACCCGACTCCAAATAAGCATGGTGAATCAAAAGTTTAAGCAAGATGCCAAATAAATGGCAGAAGCTTTTGACCTTCCTAAAACCAGAAAAGATAAAAAATAGACTAGAAGTCTATCTGAAATCTGAATAGCTTCAACATAGATTTTCAAAAACTCTTACCATATCCAAAGAAAGTAAGAATGTCACCAAAGAAGTCTTAGGAAAACAATAATTCCTCCCTAATGTTTGTTAGAATTTACAACTTTAGGTAAGAATTGAAATGAGGACAGCAAAAACCACCTTATCCTGATGAAAAAAATCAGAAAAAAGAGATTCACAAGAAAGAACAGATAATTCAAAAACTGTTCTAGCTGAAGAGATGTCCAAAAAGAACAATACTTTCCATGAAAGTAATTAATGTCCAGAGCAAGCATATGCTCAAATAGAAGAGCCTGAAAAACCTTCAGAACCCAATTAAGACTCCAAGTAGGAGAAATTGGCTTAATGACAGGTTTGATACGAAAACAAAACCTGAACAAAATGATGAATATCAGGAAGTAACACTGCCTTATCCTGATGAAAAATCAGAAAAGGATATTCACAAAAAAGAGCAGATAACTCAAAACTCTTCTAGCAGAAGAAATAACCAAAAGGAACAATACTTTTCCAAGAAAGTAATTTAATGTTCAGAAAATGCATAGTTTCAAACAGAGGAGCCTGTAAAGCCCTCAGCACCAAATTGAGACTCCAAAGAGGAGAGATTGAATTAATGACAGGCTTGATACGGACCAAAGCCTGTACAAAAAAATGAATATCAGGATGATTAGCAATCTTTCTGTGAAAAAAAGAACAGAAAGAGTAGAGATTTGTCTTAACAAAGAACTGAAGACAAAACCTTATCCAAACCATTTTAAAAGAATGCCAAGAAAAGTAGGTCTTCCAGACTCAATAATAAATCTTTCTAGAGACAGATTTACGAGCTTGAAACATAGTATTAATCAATGAGTCAGAAAAACCTCTATGACTAAAAACCAAGCGTTCAATCTCCATCCCTTCAAATTTAATGATTTGAGATCCTGATGGAAAAAATGGGCCTTGAGAAAGAAGGTCTAGTTTAAACGGAAGTGTCCAAGGTTGGCAACTGGCCATCCGAATGAGATCCGCATACCAAAACCTGAGAGGCCATGTTGGAGCTACCAGCATAACAAACAAATACTCCATAAGAATTTTGGAAATCACTTTGGAAGAAGAACTAGAGGCGGAAAGAAATAGGCAAAAAGATAATTCCAAAAAAATGTCAATGCATACACTACTACCGCCTGAAGATCCCCGGACCTGAATAGGCCCCTGGGAAGTTCTTTATTCAGATGAGATGCCAACAGATCTATTTCCAGAAATGCTCACATCTGAAAAATTGAAAAACATATCTGGGTAAGAGAGACCATTCTCCCAGAAGTAAAGCTTGATTAACAGAGATAATCCGCTTCCCAATGTCTATACCTGGGAAAAAAACCACAGAATTTAGATAGGAGCTGGATTTAGCCCAAGCTAATATCCGAGACACTTCTGTCACAGCCTAAGGACTGATAGTCCTACCCTGATGATTGACATACACCATAGTTGTGATATTGTCTGAAAAACAATAAACGTCTCTTCTTCAAAAAAAAACTAACTGAAAAACTCTGAGAAAGCACAAAGTTCTAAAATATCAAATGGTAATCTCGCCTCCTGAGATTTCCAAACCCCTTGTGCTGACAGAGATCCTCAGACAGCCTCTCAACCAAAAAGACTCACATCTGTAGAGATCATGGTCCAGGTTGAAAGAAACGAAGAGACCTGTAGAACTAAATGATGGTGATCTTAACCACCAAATCAAGAGAGATAAATATTAGGATTCAAAGATTTAAAATGCGAAATCCTAGAATCCCTGCACCATAATTCAGCATAAAAGACTGGAAAGGTTCTTTCTATTGAAAATGAGCAAAGGGAATTGAATCCAATGCTGTTATGCATATATAGCAACTGAAGGAAATAATAGAGACTAAAGGTACCGACAGACGGAACACAATAAAATTGTCCCTTGTCTGATAGAGACAAAGATAGTGACACAAACTATCTGGAAACCTAAAAAAGGTGACCCTTGTGTGAGGAATCAAGAGCTTTTGAAAAAAAGATCCTCTAACTATGTCCTGAAGAACAAAGTGAATCATATGAGATTCCGCATCCTCAGAAAATAATCTGAATGAAAACAGAAAAATGAAAATATGCATTTATTGTATCTAATGAAAACAAATAATGCTATCACTGACCAAAAAAATGCAGAATAGTTTGAATAAAACTCCAAAATCCAGTTCCTAAAAATGGAACTGGAAGAAATACCCCAGAAGATTCCAGGTCTGAGCAGCACTTGAACCCCACGGGTGATCAGCCATGCTTCAACAGTACCCAAAATATATAGGACCGAAACACACTTAAAGTGTTAGCCTTACTGGAATAAAATCAAAGAAATTTGGACCGAATAGAAAATAAATTTCAAAAAAGTCTTAACCTGCCCCTTGCCAGCCAAGCTGGAATACGGCACGTACATCGCAATTTTAGGGAGCTGATTTCGAACTGAAAAATTTCCAATTAAAAACATGTTACTTGGGAAAGAATTCAGGAATTCGTTCCTTAATAAGAACAACCAACCTAGAATAAGCTTAAAGTTTTAGTCTTAGAACTCAATCTTGAAGCCCAGAGTAACAGTTAAGAATTGAATCCAATTATAAAACAAATAATTGATTATCTTAGAACAAAAGAAATATGGATTTTTAGAAATCACAAAATTCTTCTAGCTAAAACAGCTAAAGACATAGATTAAACCTCATTTGCGAAAATATTCAATAAAATGAAGACACAAATGAAATTATTAGCATGATAGACCAGTTAAAGGACCAGTCAATACAGAGGACTTGCATAATCAATAAATGCAAAACAACAAGACAAATGCAACAGCACCTAGTCTAGTAAATTTTGTCCCTTTAACAATGCTAAAATAACAGAAGAAATGAAGCAATTGCAACATCCAAATAAATCACAGGTCCAAGAAAAGTACCTGAAACTAAATAATTTTCCATAAATAAGATACAACCATCTAAAGGAAAATAAATACTATTTTGCTATAGAAACAATAGCATAATTAGTAGGAGTAGAGATAGCCCCAATAAATTGGAGAACCCTCCAAATTGAATTTAACTGCCGGCAAAGAATATAGTTTAAAACCTTTGAAGAAGGAATAAAAGAAAATTATCAGCCTATTCCATTCCCTAGTATGAGGAATTGGAAAAAAAACTCTGAAAACACAGAAGAATAAATAAGCAGAAATAGTGTTAGCTAGTCTTGAAAAAGAACTAGTTACCTTAATATCCAAAATAATCAACACCTTTTCAACAAAGAACAAATGTACTTTAATAAAAAAAAAAAAAAAATAGATTTGTTAGTGTCAATATCTGATAAAGAAAATTCTGAATGAGAAAAAACATCATCAGAGAAGGATAAATCAGTATGTTGTTGGTCATTTGAAACTTCAATAATTAAAAAAGAAGTTTGAAAAAGACCTAAAAATTTTATTAGAAGGCACGATGTCAGACAAAGCCTTTAAAATAGAATCAGAAAAATATTTCTTATAAATCTTCTAAATATTTCTTGTACATAAGATGTAAAAAGAATGGCAATATATAAAGCATAAATACTAAAGGATTCTGCATGTAAAAGTTTATCATGATAACTTATTACAAACCATAGCTAAAGATAAACATTCATAACATTTAAAATAAATGAACTTAGCTTTCGTAGGACTGAACTCAGTCAACAGGAATCCTCTTAGATTGTTTTGAAACAGGAACAGTGAAATCTTGCAATATGTAATAGAAAAAAACAATATTTAAAGCAAAATTATCAAATTCCTTAAATGACAGTTTCAGGAATGGGAAAAGAAATAAGCTTCTAGAAACCAGAAGCAATAAAAAAGTGAGGTTTAAATAATGTGAGGAAAAAAAAGTGAAACAAAAAATACGCCCACATTTTTTGGCGCCAAATAGGACGCCCACATTATTGGCGCTAAATACAACGCCCATATATTTGGCGCCAATACAACTTCCGGCGTCGGAAATGACGAAATTTTTGCGCCAAAAAAGTCTGCGCCAAGAATGATGAATAAAAAGAAACATTTTCTGCCCCCGCGAGCCTAACAGCACACAGGAAAAAATGATCAATTGAAAATTTTCAAGGTAAAGAAAAATAAATTGAATTAAAATGCATTATCCCAAATAATGAAACTGACCGTCTGAATTTTAAAGGAATACTGATTATCCTGAATCAAGGCAAATATAAGTTTAAAGACATATATTTAGAACTTTACATAGAAAGTGCCCAACCATAGCTTAGAGTGTCATATTAAAATAAGACTTACATACCCTAAGACACTCATCTACATATAGTAGATAGCCAAACGAGTACTGAAACGAGAATCAGTAGAGGTAATGGTATATAAGAGTATATTGTCGATCTGAAAAGGGAGGTAAGAGATGAATCTCTACGACCGATAACAGAGAATCTATGAAATAGATCCCGTAGAAGGAGACCATTGAATTCAAATAGGCAATACTCTCTTCACATCCCTCTGACATTCACTGCACTCTGAGAGGAAAACCGGGCTCCAGCCTGCTGCGAAGCGCATATCAACGTAGAATCTAGCACAAACTTACTTCACCACCTCCATGGGAGGCAAAGTTTGTAAAACTGAATTGTGGGTGTGGTGAGGGGTGTATTTATAGGCATTTTAAGGTTTGGGAAACTTTGCCCCTCCTGGTAGGAATGTATATCCCATACATCACTAGCTCATGGACTCTTGCTAATTACATGAAAGAAAACTAAACTTAAAAATTCTGACACGTCTCTGTCAACCTCCTGTGACGAAAGGCAAAGAATGACTGGGGGATGAGGGGAGTGGGAGGAGTATTTAAGCCTTTGGCTGGGTTGTCTTTGCCTCCTCCAGGTGGCCAGGTTCTTATTTCTTAAAAATAATGAATGCAGCTGTGGACTCTTTCCATTTAAGAAAAAAGTAGAGCCCTTAGGCTTGTTCTTCTTATCCTGCGGAAGGAAAGCACCCTTGCCTCCCGTGATCGTGGATATGATAGAGTCCAGTCCTGAACCAAAGAGAACCTTCCCCGAAAAGGAAGGGATAGCAATGTAGACTTGAAAGTCATGTCAGCAGACCACAACCTTAACCATAGAGCCCTGCGGGCTAGAACTGAGAAACCTTATGTCTTGGCGTTCATGCGAATAGCCTGCATGATTGCATCACAGATAAAAGAATTAGCTACCCTTAAGGCCTTAATCGTTTCCTGTAACTCCTCGAGGGGAGTCTCCACAGCGACCATAGCTGACGTGCGTAACACCAGTAGGTAGCTGCTCCAGCCAGCGCAGCGATCGAGGAGCCAAGTTTCTCCCACTCCTTTTTAATAATATTAGACATCTTCACGGGAACTAGGAATGTCTGAGGCACCACCCTGTCCTCGTAATCCCTATCTAACTTAGGGATTGAAGGTTCTGCTGGAAGTTTTGGTTCCGGAACCTCTAACGTAGAAAGCACTTATTTCAGTAAAAAGCGCAAATGCTCCATTTTAAACTTAAAATCTGACTCCTCCAAAGTCAGAAGTTTAGAAGATGCTGATTCCGTCCCAGAGAGAGCGCCCTCCGAAGTATCAGAGACATCATCATCGGATAATCAGAGACATCCAATGGAGTAGATGACCCCTGGGACGGAAGGCTATGTCTTTCCCTTCGCAGGACGTGGTAGGGCATGGAAGGCCTCAGAAACCGCTGTTTTCAACTGGGCAGCGAAGTGTGGCAGCCAAGAGGCCCCCTCCCCCAGGAGGATTAGTAGGGCCTTGGGGAGCTGCATGTGTAATCGGCGTTAAATGTAGGGAACGCACCTCTCGGGAAGGGGAGCCCTCAGAGGTGGACGGCTCAGTAGTACTAAATAACAATTTATGCTTACCTGATAAATTTATTTCTCTTGTAGTGTGTTCAGTCCACGGGTCATCCATTACTTATGGGATATATTCTCCTTCCCAACAGGAAGTTGCAAGAGGATCAGCCAAGCAGAGCTGCTATATAGCTCCTCCCCTCACATGTCATATCCAGTCATTCGACCGAAACAAGACGAGAAAGGAGAAACTATAAAGTGCAGTGGTGACTGGAGTTATAATTTTAAAATTTAGAACCTGCCTTAAAATGACAGGGCGGGCCGTGGACTGAACACACTACAAGAGAAATAAATTTATCAGGTAAGCATAAATTATGTTTTCTCTTGTTAAGTGTGTTCAGTCCACGGGTCATCCATTACTTATGGGATACCAATACCAAAGCTAAGTACACGGATGATGGGAGGGACAAGACAAGAACATTAAACAGAAGGAACCACTGCCTGTAGAACCTTTCTCCCAAAACCAGCCTCTGAAGAAGCGAAAGTGTCAAATTTGTAAAATTTGGAAAAAGTATGAAGTGAAGACCAAGTTGCAGCCTTGCAAATCTGTTCAACAGAGGCCTCATTCTTAAAGGCCCAGGTGGAAGCCACAGCTCTAGTGGAATGAGCTGTAATTCTTTCAGGAGGCTGCTGTCCAGCAGTCTCATAGGCTAAACGTATTATGCTACGAAGCCAAAAAGAGAGAGAGGTAGCCGAAGCCTTTTGACCTCTCCTCTGTCCAGAATAAACGACAAACAGAGAAGAAGTTTGTCTAAAATCTTTAGTTGCCTGTAAGTAGAACTTCAGAGCACGGACCACGTCTAGATTATGCAAAAGACGTTCCTTCTTTGAAGAAGGATTAGGACATAATGATGGAACAACAATCTCTTGATTGATATTCCTGTTAGAAACAACTTTAGGTAAAAACCCAGGTTTAGTACGCAGTACTACCTTGTCTGAATGAAAGATCAGATAAGGAGAATCACAATGTAAGGAAGATAACTCAGAGACTCATCAAGCCGAGGAAATAGCCATCAAAAACAAAACTTTCCAAGATAAAAGCTTAATATCAATGGAATGAAGGGGTTCAAACAGAACACCCTGAAGAACTTTAAGAACCAAGTTTAAGCTCCACGGAGGAGCAACAGCTTTAAACACAGGCTTAATTCTAACCAAAGCCTGACAAAAGGCCTGGACGTCTGGATTCTCTGCCAGACGTTTGTGTAAAAGAATAGACAGAGCTGAAATTTGTCCCTTTAGCGAACTAGGGGACAAACCTTTTTCTAAACCCTCTTGTAGAAAAGCCAATATCCTAGGAATCCTAACCTTACTCCATGAGTAACTCTTGGATTCGCACCAATATAAATATTTACGCCATATCTTATGGTAAATTTTTCTGGTCACAGGTTTCCGAGCCTGTATTAATGTATCAATAACCGAATCCGAAAGCCCCCGCTTAGATAGAATCAAGCGTTCAATTTCCAGGCAGTCAGCCTCAGAGAAATTAGGTTTGGATGGTTGAAAGGACCCTGAATTAGAAGGTCCTGCCTCAGAGGAAGAGACCATGGTGGACAGGACGACATGTCCACTAGGTCTGCATACCAGGTCCTGCGTGGCCACGCAGGCGCTATCAGAATTACAGATGCCCTCTCCTGTTTGATCCTGGCAATCAGTCGAGGTAGCAACGGAAATGGTGGAAACACATAAGCTATGTTGAAAACCCAAGGGGCTGCTAATGCATCTACCAGCACCGCTCCCGGGTCCCTGGACCTGGATCCGTAACAAGGAAGCTTTGCGTTCTGGCGAGATGCCATGAGATCCAGATCCGGTTTGCCCCAACGATGAATCAGTTGAGCAAATACCTCCGGGTGAAGTTCCCACTCTCCCGGATGAAAAGTCTGGCGACTTAGGAAATCCGCCTCCCAGTTCTCTACGCCTGGGATGTAAATCGCTGACAGGTGGCAAGAGTGAGACTCTGCCCAGCGAATTATCTTCGAGACTTCCAACATCGCTAGGGAACTCCTGGTTCCCCCTTGATGATTGATGTAAGCCACAGTCGTGATATTGTCCGACTGAAATCTGATGAACCTCAGTCTTGCTAACTGAGGCCAAGCTAGAAGAGCATTGAATATTGCTCTTAATTCTAGAATGTTTATTGGAAGGAGTTTCTCCTCCTGAGTCCACGAACCCTGAGCCTTCAGGGAATTCCAGACTGCTCCCCAGCCTAGAAGGCTGGCATCCGTTGTTACAATCGTCGAATCTGGTCTGCGAAAGGTCATTACAATCTGGTCTCCTGGTCCAGATTTAGCAAAGGGGACAGATCTGAGTAATCCCCGTTCCATTGACTAAGCATGCATAGTTGCAGCGGTCTGAGATGCAGGCGCGCAAATGGCACTATGTCCATTGCCGCAACCATTAAGCCGATTACCTTCATGCACTGAGCTACTGATGGGCTTGGAATGGAATGAAGGACACGGCAAGCATTGAGAATCTTTGATAACCTGGACTACGTCAGGTAAATCTTCATCTCTACAGAATCTATAAGAGTCCCTAGAAAAGGAACCCTTGTGAGTGGTAACAGAGAACTCTTTTCCACGTTCACTTTCCACCCATGCGACCTCAGAAATGCAGGAACTATCTCTGTATGAGACTTTGCATTCTGAAAACTTGACGCTTGTATCAGAATGTCGTCTAGGTACGGAGCCACCGCTATGCCTCGTGGTCTTAGTACCGCCAGAAGTGAGCCCAGAACCTTCGTAAAAATTCTCGGGGCCGTGGCTAACCCGAAGGGAAGAGCCACAAACTGGTAATGTCTGTCTACAAAGGCAAACCTTAGGTACCGATAATGATCTTTGTGAATCGGTATGTGAAGGTAAGCATCCTTTAAGTCCACTGTGGTCATATATTGACCCTCTTGGATCATGGGTAGGATGGTTCGAATGGTTTCCATCTTGAACGATGGTACCCTTAGGAATTTGTTTAAGATCTTTAAGTCCAAGATTGGTCTGAAGGTTCCCTCTTTTTCGGGAACCACAAATAGATTTGAGTAAAATCCTTGTCCCTGTTCCGATCGCGGAACTGAGTGGATCACTCCCATGATTAAGAGGTCTTGTACACATTGTAGAAATGCCTCTCTCTTTACTAGGTTTGTTGATAACCTCGAAAGATGGAACCTCCCTTGTGGAGGAGAGGTTTTGAAATCCAGAAGGTATCCCTGAGATATAATCTTCAACGTCCAGGGATCCTGCACATCTCTTGCCCAAGCCTGGGCGAAGAGAGAAAGTCTGCCCCCCACTAAATCCGTCTCCGGATAGGGGGCCCTGTCTTCATGCTGTCTTAGGGGCGGAAGTAGGCTTTCTGGCCTGCTTGCCCTTGTTCCATGACTGGTTGGCTTTCCAACCCTGTCTGTAACGAGCAGTAGTTCCTTCCTGTTTTGGAGCGGAGGAAGTTGATGCTGCTCCTGCCTTGAAGTTACGAAAGGCACGAAAATTAGACTGTTTGGCCCTGTCCTGAGGAAGGGCGTGGCCCTTACCTCTCGTAATGTCAGCAATAATTTCCTTCAAGCCGGGCCCGAATAAGGTCTGCCCTTTGAAAGGAATGTTAAGTAGCTTAGACTTGGAAGTTACATCCGCTGACCAGGATTTAAGCCAGAGCGCTCTGCGCGCCTGTATGGCGAATCCGGAATTTTTAGCCGTAAGTTTGGTTAGATGTACTACGGCATCTGAAACAAACGCATTAGCTTGCTTAAGGGTTCTAACTTTGCTCAAAGCCTCATCCAATGGCTCTGTGCGAATCGCCTCTTCCAGAGACTCAAACCAGAATGCCGCTGCAGCCGTGACAGGCGCAATGCATGCAAGAGGCTGCAAAATAAAACCCTGTTGAACAAACATTTTCTTAAGATAACCCTCTAATTTTTTATCCATTGGATCTGAGAAAGCACAGCTATCCTCCACCGGGATAGTGGTACGCTTGGCTAAAGTAGAAACTGCTCCCTCCACTTTAGGGACCGTCTGCCATAAGTCTCGTGTGGTGGCGTCTATAGGAAACATTTTTCTGAATATCGGGGGAGGGGAGAAAGGCACACCGGGTCTATCCCACTCCTTACTAATAATTTCTGTAAGTCTTTTTGGTATAGGAAAGACGTCAGTACACACCGGTACCGCATAGTATCTATCCAACCTACACAATTTCTCTGGGATTGCCACCGTGTCGCAATCATTCAGAGCCGCTAATACCTCCCCTAGTAACACACGGAGGTTCTCAAGCTTAAATTTAAAATTTGAAATTTCTGAATCCGGTCTCCCCGGATCAGAACCGTCACCGACAGAATGAAGCTCACCGTCCTCATGTTCTGCAAATTGTGACGCAGTATCAGACATGGCTCTCGTGTCATCAGCGCGCTCTGTCCTTAACCCAGAGCTATCGCGCTTGCCCCTTAATTCGGGCATATTATATAATACTTCTTTCATAACAATAGCCATATCATGTAAAGTGATTTGTAAGGGCCTAGATGTACTTGGCGTTTCAATCCTACGCATCTCCCGAGTGGGAGACGCAGGTACTGTCACGTGAGGAGAGTTAGGCGGCATAACTTCCCCCTCGTTGTCTGGTGATAGTTTCTCTATCGGTACAGATTGACTTTTATTCAAAGCAATATCAATACAATTGGTACACATCGTTCTATTGGGCTCCACATTGGCTTTTGAACATGATGAACAAACAGTTTCCTCTGAATCAGACATGTTTAAACAGACTTAGCAATGAAACTAGCAAGCTTGGAAATCACTTTCAATAAGTTTACAAGCAATATAAAAAAACGCTGCAGCGCTTCAAAAATACAGATATAATTAAACAATTCTTAATAAGAAGTGTAATATTAGCAGAGGATTGCACCCATTAGCAAAAGGATGATTAACCCCTCAATACCCAAAACGGATAAAACGGATATCAATTAAGATTTAACGCTTTTAATCACAGTCAAGCACACTGTCACAGATCTGCTGTGACTGATTACCTCCCTCAAAAATGAATTTTGCAGACCCCTGAGTTCTCTAGAGACGTCCTGGATCAAGGAGGAAGAAGCAGGAAGACTGTGCTAGAATTATAACTGCGCAACAAGGCGCTAAAACAAGGTCCCTCCCACTCCTATCACAACAGTGGGAGCCCCGATATAACAGTTTCCATGCAGAAAATATATGTCAGCCATGTGGAAAAAAATCATGCCCAAAGAGATTTATCACAAAAACGAATAACATGCCAGTAAACGTTTTATTAAAAAATAACATTTTCCAATGTCATGCAAAGTTATCACTAAGCCTGCTACCAGTCGCTACCACTGCAGATAAGGCGTAAGTATTATTTCAGTTTTAACAGTATTTTCTCAGTCAAATTCTAGTCCCTAGAAAATAACTTGACTACGCATACATTTATCAGCCTGATACCAGTTGCCACTACTGCATTTAAGGCTGTACTTACATCATACGGTAACAGCAGTATTTTCTTAGTCAATTCCATTCCCAGAAAATAATGTACTGCACATACCTCATTTGCGGAGGACCCCGCATGCTATTCCCAGTTTCTGAAGTTACCCCACTCCTCAGAATGTCGAGAACAGCCAGTGGATCTTAGTTACGCCTGCTAAGATCATAGAAAAAAAACGCAGGCAGTTTCTTCTTCCAAATACTGCCCGAGATAGAAAAACAGCACACTCCGGTGCCATTTAAAATAACAAACTTTTGATTGAAGAATAGTTAAGTAAAAACTCCAGCTCCTCTCGCGACCTCCTTCTTTGTTGAGGGTTGCAAGAGAATGACTGGTTATGACATGTGAGGGGAGGAGCTATATAGCAGCTCTGCTTGGGTGATCCTCTTGCAACTTCCTGTTGGGAAGGAGAATATATCCCATAAGTAATGGATGACCCGTGGACTGAACACACTTAACAAGAGAAATCTTATTTATTTTAGACATTGCAATATTGTAAAAGAATGTGGAACACAGTTGAGCAGACGGGTCAACCTGCACTTCCTCACAATAAATGCAAGTATTAGATTTAATTAAGAGGGAGTATCCTCTAACATATCAGAGTCCTCCATAGCTTACGCCTTTAATACGGACTAGATAGATTAAATGGCACCTTTATACACCAATGGTTGGGGAACTCACCACCTCCTATGACCCGGACCACGGAGAAACCGTTACGTCTCCAGCAATTGCCGATCAGGAAAAAGGAAGTTGAAGAAGCCACACCTGTCACACATGTGACCTGCATTGTTGAGAAAAATGCGCCAAAAAAAAAAAAAAGGATGCGTCGATCTAGACTGTTCACACATTACTAGAGCCTCATCTCGCACATGACGCAGCATCAAAACACAAGATATTATGCATAATCCCCCCCCCCCCCTGTTCAATAATCCCCCTTCCAGGGATATTAACCCTTTATTCTATATAGATAAAGGAGACACACTGTGACCCTGTCTTCATGCGTTATCATATGTGTATAAATGAAACAATCTTACCAGAATCTATGCCGTGGAACAGGAACGCGGCTCTTCAAGTGTGACAGGTTAGTAGCATCGCTCCTGACATGTACTTGAGTGCAGAAAGCAGTCAGCGAAACTCGTCAACGCTGATTGCTTAAGGAGCTGTCAATCATGAGTCGGGATGGTTTTGCAGAGAGACTCTCCCTGCATCTCCGGACTCACTGAAAGGCTGACAGGGTTACTTAAAGCTCCATTCCCATTCCGAAGGGTACTACCCTCCATAAGAGACTACTCCAATCTTCCAAACCTCTACCAACCTCCTGTGACGAAAAGGCGAAGAATGACTGAGGGATGAGGGGGAGGTATTTAAGCCTTTGGCTGGGGTGTCTTTGCCTCCTACTAGTGGTCCGGTTTTTAATTTCCACAAGTGATGAAAGAAATAGTGGACTCTCCTCCCCCCATTAAGATGAAAATTGTGTTTTAGCAGGAACTCAACCACCTCACATAGGAAGATTTGAAATTCTTCTGAAAAATGTGTATCTCTTTTCCAAAAATATCTGATAGTCGCAATACCCAAAGAGTGTGGTATGCTAGAATACAAGGAGGTTGCATCTATCACTACCCAATTTATATATGCTTTCCCGTTTGATGTTACCCAGGATTGATAACGAGAGACTAAAATCCCTAAGATAGCTACATAGAATCTTTACCAGGGGCTGTAAAATATAATCTATCCATTTGGATAACAATTCAAAAAGAGAGCCTGTTCCGGAAATGGTAGGCCTACCCGGTGGCCTCCTGGGATCCTTGTGTATCTTGGGCAAGAAATGGAAAAAACAGAATTTATGCTTACCTGATAAATTACTTTCTCCAAAGGTGTGTCCGGTCCACGGCGTCATCCTTACTTGTGGGATATTCTCTTCCCCAACAGGAAATGGCAAAGAGTCCCAGCAAAGCTGGCCATATAGTCCCTCCTAGGCTCCGCCCACCCCAGTCATTCGACCGACGGACAGGAGGAAATATATATAGGAGAAACCATATGGTACCGTGGTGACTGTAGTTAGAGAAAATAATTCATCAGACCTGATTAAAAAACCAGGGCGGGCCGTGGACCGGACACACCGTTGGAGAAAGTAATTTATCAGGTAAGCATAAATTCTGTTTTCTCCAACATTGGTGTGTCCGGTCCACGGCGTCATCCTTACTTGTGGGAACCAATACCAAAGCTTTAGGACACGGATGAAGGGAGGGAGCAAATCAGGTTACCTAAACGGAAGGCACCACAGCTTGCAAAACCTTTCTCCCAAAAATAGCCTCCGAAGAAGCAAAAGTATCAAATTTGTAAAATTTGGCAAAAGTGTGCAGTGAAGACCAAGTCGCTGCCTTACATATCTGGTCAACAGAAGCCTCGTTCTTGAAGGCCCATGTGGAAGCCACAGCCCTTGTGGAGTGAGCTGTGATTCTTTCAGGAGGCTGCCGTCCGGCAGTCTCATAAGCCAATCGGATGATGCTTTTAAGCCAAAAGGAAAGAGAGGTAGAAGTCGCTTTTTGACCTCTCCTTTTACCAGAATAAACAACAAACAAGGAAGATGTTTGTCTGAAATCTTTTGTAGCCTCTAAATAGAATTTAAGAGCACGGACTACGTCCAAATTGTGTAACAAACGTTCCTTCTTTGAAACTGGATTCAGACACAAAGAAGGTACAACTATCTCCTGGTTAATATTTTTGTTAGAAACAACCTTAGGAAGAAAACCAGGCTTAGTACGCAAAACCACCTTATCTGCATGGAACACCAGATAGGGCGGAGAACACTGCAGAGCAGATAACTCTGAAACTCTTCTAGCAGAAGAAATTGCAACCAAAAACAAAACTTTCCAAGATAGTAACTTAATATCTATGGAATGTAAAGGTTCAAACGGAACCCCTTGAAGAACTGAAAGAACTAGATTTAGACTCCAGGGAGGAGTCAAAGGTCTGTAAACAGGCTTGATCCTAACCAGAGCCTGAACAAATGCTTGAACATCTGGTACAGCTGCCAGTCTTTTGTGTAGTAAGACAGATAAAGCAGAGATCTGTCACTTTAGAGAACTTGCAGATAATCCTTTCTCCAAACCTTATTGTAGAAAGGAGAGAATCTTATGAATTTTTATCTTATTCCATGGGAATCATTTGGATTCACACCAACAGATATATTTTTTCCATATTTTATGGTAAATTTTTCAAGTTACCGGTTTTCTGGCCTGAACCAGAGTATCTATCACAGAATCTGAAAACCCACGCTTCGATAGAATCAAGTGTTCAATCTCCAAGCCGTCAGCTGGAGGGAGACCAGATTTGGATGTTCGAATGGACCCTGAACAAGAAGGTCCTGTCTCAAAGGTAGCTTCCATGGTGGAGCCGATGACATATTCACCATGTCTGCATACCAAGTCCTGCGTGGCCACGCAGGAGCTATCAAGATCACCGAGGCTCTCTCCTGATTGATCCTGGCTACCAGCCTGGGAATCAGAGGAAACGGTGGAAAAACATAAGCTAGGTTGAAGGTCCAAGGTGCTACTAGTGCATCTACTAGAGTCGCCTTGGGATCCCTGGATCTGGACCCGTAGCAAGGAACCTTGAAGTTCTGACGAGACGCCATCAGATCCATGTCTGGAATGCCCCATAATTGAGTTATTTGGGCAAAGATCTCCGGATGGAGTTCCCACTCCCCCGGATGGAATGTCTGACGACTCAGAAAATCCGCCTCCCAGTTTTCCACTCCTGGGATGTGGATCGCAGACAAGTGGCAGGAGTGATCCTCCGCCCATTGAATTATTTTGGTCACTTCTTTCATCGCCAGGGAACTCCTTGTTCCCCCCTGATGATTGATATATGCAACGGTCGTCATGTTGTCTGATTGGAACCTTATGAATTTGGCCTTTGCTAGTTGAGGCCAAGCTCTGAGAGCATTGAATATCGCTCTCAGTTCCAGAATGTTTATCGGGAGAAGAGACTCTTCCCTAGACCATAGACCCTGAGCTTTCAGGGATTCCCAGACCGCGCCCCAGCCCACTAGGCTGGCGTCGGTCGTGACAATGACCCACTCTGGTCTGCGGAAGCTCATTCCCTGGGACAGATGGTCCAGGGTCAGCCACCAACGGAGTGAATCTCTGGTCTTTTGATCTACTTGAATCATTGGAGACAAGTCGGTATAATCCCCATTCCACTGTTTGAGCATGCACAGTTGTAATGGTCTTAGATGAATTCGTGCAAAAGGAACTATGTCCATTGTTGCAACCATCAACCCTACTACTTCCATGCACTGCGCTATGGAAGGACGAGGAGCAGAATGAAGCACTTGACAAGAGCTTAGAAGTTTTGATTTTCTGGCCTCTGTCAGAAAAATCCTCATTTCTAAGGAATCTATTATTGTTCCCAAGAAGGGAACTCTTGTCGGCGGAGACAGAGAACTTTTTTTCTATGTTCACCTTCCATCCGTGTGATCTGAGAAAGGCTAGAACGATGTCCGTATGAGCCTTTGCTTTTGACAGGGACGACGCTTGTATTAGAATGTCGTCCAAGTAAGGTACTACTGCAATGCCCCTCGGTCTTAGAACCGCTAGAAGGGACCCTAGCACCTTTGTGAAAATCCTTGGAGCAGTGGCTAACCCGAATGGGAGGGCCACAAACTGGTAATGCTTGTCCAGAAAAGCGAACCTTAGGAACTGATGATGTTCTTTGTGGATAGGAATATGTAGGTACGCATCCTTTAGATCCACGGTAGTCATAAATTGACTTTCCTGGATAGTGGGTAGAATCGTTCGAATGGTTTCCATCTTGAACGATGGTACCCTGAGAAATTTGTTTAGGATCTTCAAATCCAAAATTGGTCTGAAAGTTCCCTCTTTTTTGGGAACTACGAACAGATTGGAATAAAATCCCATTCCTTGTTCCTTTATTGGAACTGGGTGTATCACTCCCATCTTTAACAGGTCTTCTACACAATGTAAGAATGCCTGTCTCTTTATTTGGTTTGAGGATAAGTGAGACATGTGGAACCTTCCCCTTGGGGGTAGTTCCTTGAATTCCAGGAGATAACCTTGAGAAACTATTTCTAGCGCCCAGGGATCCTGAACATCTCTTGCCCAAGCCTGAGCAAAGAGAGAGAGTCTGCCCCCAACTAGATCCGGTCCCGGATCGTGGGCTACTCCTTCATGCTGTTTTGTTAGAAGTGGCAGGCTTCTTGGCCTGCTTACCCTTGTTCCAGCCTTGCATCGGTTTCCAGGCTGGTTTGGGTTGTGAGGCATTACCCTCTTGCTTAGAGGATGCAGAATTAGAGGTCGGTCCGTTCCTGAAATTGTGAAAGGGACGAAAATTAGACTTATTTTTAGCCTTAAAAGACCTATCTTGTGGAAGGGCGTGGCCCTTTCCCCCAGTGATGTCTGAAATAATCTCTTTCAATTCTGGTCCAAACAGAGTTTTACCTTTGAAAGGGATGTTAAGCAATTTTGTATTGGATGACACATCCGCTGACCAAGACTTTAGCCAAAGCGCTCTGCACGCCACGATAGCAAACCCTGAATTTTTCGCCGCTAATCTAGCTAATTGCAAAGCGGCATCTAAAATAAAAGAGTTAGCCAATTTAAGTGCGTGAACTCTGCCCATAACCTCCTCATATGGAGTCTCTCTACTGAGCAACTTTTCTAGTTCCTCGAACCAGAACCACGCTGCTGTAGTGACAGGAACAATGCACGAAATTGGTTGTAGAAGGTAACCTTGCTGTACAAAAATCTTTTTAAGCAAACCTTCCAATTTTTTATCCATAGGATCTTTGAAAGCACAACTATCTTCGATAGGAATAGTAGTGCGTTTGTTTAGAGTAGAAACTGCCCCCTCGACCTTAGGGACTGTCTGCCATAAGTCCTTTCTGGGGTCGATCATAGGAAATCATTTCTTAAATATAGGGGGGGGGAACAAAAGGTATGCCGGGCTTTTCCCACTCTTTATTTACTATGTCCGCCACCCGCTTGGGTATAGGAAAAGCGTCGGGGTGCACCGGAACCTCTAGGAACTTGTCCATCTTGCATAATTTTTCTGGAATGACCAAGTTGTCACAATCATCCAGAGTAGATAACACTTCCTTAAGCAGTGCGCGGAGATGTTCTAATTTAAATATAAATGTCACAACATCAGGTTCAGCTTGATGAGAGATTTTTTCTGAATCTGAGATTTCTCCATCTGACAAAACCTCCCTCATGGCCCCTTCAGATTGGTGTGAGGGTATGACAGAACAATTATCATCAGCGCCGTCTTGCTCTTCAGTGTTTAAAACAGAGCAATCGCGCTTTATCTGATAAGTAGGCATTTTGGATAAAATATTTGCTATGGAGTTATCCATTACAGCCGTAAATTGTTGCATGGTAATAAGCATTGGCGCACTAGATGTACTAGGGGCCTCCTGCGTGGGCAAAACTGGTGTAGACACAGTAGGAGATGATGTAGTATCATGTTTACTCCCCTCATCTGAGGAATCATCTTGGGCAATTTCATTATCTGTGGCAGTACTGTCCTTACTTTGTTTGGACGCTATGGCACAATTATCACATAAATTTAAATGGGGAGACACATTGGCTTTCATACATATAGAACATAGAGCTTATCTGAAGGTACAGACATGTTAAACAGGCTTAAACTTGTCAACAAAGCACAAAAAACGTTTTAAAACAAAACCGTTACTGTCTCTTTAAATTTTAAACAGAAAACACTTTATTACTGAATATGTGAAAAAGTATGAAGGAATTGTTACCAAAATTTCACCACAGTGTCTTAAAGCATTAATAGTATTGCACACCAAATTTCAGAGCTTTAACCCTTAAAATAACGGAACCGGAGCCGTTTATAAATTTAACCCCTATACAGTCCCAGCTATAGTCTTTGCTGAGACCCAACCAAGCCCAGAAGGGAATACGATACCAATTGACGCCTTCTAGAAGCTTTTCCAGCAATTTTTAGATCCTCACACATGCATCTGCATGCCCTGCTCTCAAAAAACAACTGCGCAGTAATGGCGCGAAAATGAGGCTCAGTCTATAACTAGGAAGGCCCCCTGACTGGAAAAGGTGTCTAACACGGTGCCTGCCGTTTAATAAACGTTCCCCAAGTTTATAAATGCAAATCGTCAGCCTAAATCTGAATAAAATGCCCAAATAAAGCAATCGATTTAGCCCATAAAAATGTCTACCAGTTTTTTAGCCCATAATAAGCCCTTTATTCTGTTTGTTTGACTAAGAAAATGGCTTACCGGTCCCCATGAAGGGGAATGACAGCCTTCCAGCATTACATGGTCTTGTTAGAAATATGGCTAGTCATACCTTAAGCAGAAAAGTCTGCTAACTGTTTCCCCCAACTGAAGTTACTTCATCTCAACAGTCCTATGTGGAAACAGCAATCGATTTTAGTTACTGTCTGCTAAAATCATCTTCCTCTCACAAACAGAAATCTTCATCCTTTTCTGTTTCAGAGTAAATAGTACATACCAGCACTATTTTAAAATAACAAACACTTGATAGAAGAATAAAAAACTACATTTAAACACCAAAAAACTCTTAACCATCTCCGTGGAGATGTTGCCTGTGCAACGGCAAAGAGAATGACTGGGGTGGGCGGAGCCTAGGAGGGACTATATGGCCAGCTTTGCTGGGACTCTTTGCCATTTCCTGTTGGGGAAGAGAATATCCCACAAGTAAGGATGACGCCGTGGACCGGACACACCAATGTTGGAGAAATTGCACTATTGGATGTTCTGGTATTTAACAATCTCCTCCTCCTTTAGTATACCCAAAGCAACTGCCTGATTAAGTAGTTTCACCATTTTGCCCCTAAATTATTTCATAGGATTGCATGATGAACTTCTATAGGTGTTATCATCTTGCAGTTGTCTATTGGCTTCCTCAAAATAATCTGTTTTGTTCCTAACCACAACATTGCCCCCCTTGTCAGACGATCTGATAACAATGCCCTGGTTCTGTTTCAAATCCTCTATTGCTATCCTCTCCTTGGCCGTCAAATTGTGATGAAACTTTCTTCCCTCATTACTTTCTCCCAACTTTATAATTCCTTGTTCAATTTTCTTATGGTAAACATTTAAATGGGTCCCCCTAAAGCTGGTGGGATAAAAAAGAGACTTATTTTTAATAGGTTTCGGACACTCATCATCATACATCAAACCCATATTAGTTTCCAGATTCTACCATGCTTACCTAGCTGCAGAATCTAATGGGGACACATGGGTCTTAAGTCAGTCTAAGAAACCCTGTTTATGACAAATCTAGAGCACCCCACAATTTTAACCTTCTCCTGTGGATGCAAAAATATGATTAGGGTAAAATGGAAGTGGGAGGAGTTAAAAATAAGGTTAAAAAGTTCTTGGTATTTGGGTATTTTTCCCTCATCCTAGTGATCAGGAATTAAATTCCACAGGTAATGGCTCATGGACTCTAACATATGAAGAAAAAAAAAAATACTATTAAAAGTGTATTGTATTTATAATGAAAAATATGTATATAAAAAAAATATACTTACGACTGCTACCAAGTTCCTCAAATAAAAGCTTTATTTTATCCAACTCTGTGGAATTTTTGTTTGTAGCAATATCCAGTGGAACAAATGCACTAAAGAATAAAAATAAAATGTTAGCATTTTAAATAAATAATTTAAGGTAAACTTTATTTCATAATACAAACAAAAAAATACTTTAAAAGTGGCACCAGATGCAAACGGTGATAAACTAATGTACACAGGCGGAATTGCGATAGACTCTCCTTGGCTTCAGTATTCAAGTAGAAATAAATATCATCAACAGTAACAATATATTTACAAAATAAAATAATAAAAATAATAATTTATTAAGATATTTAATACCTTTTGTTTCAATAAACTTACATAAGTATAAAAAAAAAAAGATTAATTTGTTTTATAATAGTAAATGCATTTAGCATATAGGAAAGGTTAAGTTGTAATTTAAAATATGAAAGAAGGAAAGGGAGCCAATACCTACAAATCAGAAAGAAAGAAAAAATATTTGTAATCTGAAATAACATAATTTATGTAAGAACTTACCTGAAAAATAAATTTCTTTCATATTGGCAAGAGTCCATGGGCTAGTGACGTATGGGATATACAATCCTACCAGGAGGGGCTAAGTTTCCCAAACCTCAAAATGCCTACAAATACACCCCTCACCACACCCACAATTCAGTTTAACGAATAGCCAAGTAGTGGGGTGATAGAAAAAAGGAGTAAAAAGCATTAAAAAAGGAAATGGAAATATAATTGTGCTTTATACAAAAAATCATAACCACCATAAAAAGGGTGGGTCTCATGGACTCTTGCCAACATGAAAGAAATTAATTTATCAGGTAAGTTCTTACATAAATTATGTTTTCTTTCATGTAATTGGCACGAGTCCATGAGCTAGTGACATATGGGATAATAATACCCAATATGTGGAACTCAACAGCAGAGTCACTAGAGAGGGAGGGATAAAAATAAAAACAGCCATTTTTCGCTTAAAAAATTAAATACACATCCAAAAAAATAAGTTTTTCTCATAATTGAAAAGAAAAAACTTAAAAACATAAGCAGAGGAATCAAACTGAAACAGCTGCCTGAAGAACTTTTCTACCAAAAACTGCTTCCGAAGAGGCAAATACATCAAAACGGTAGAATTTAGTAAATGTATGCAAAGAAGACCAAGTCCCTGCTTTGCAAATCTGATCAACTAAAGCTTCGTTCTTAAAAGTCCACAAAGTGGAGACTGATCTAGTAGAATGAAGCCAAGGAAATGGCAGAAGCTTTCTGACCTTTCCTAGAACCAGAAAAGACAACAAATAGACTAGAAGTATTCCTGAAATCTTTAGTAGCTTCAACATAATATTTCAAAGCTCTTACAAAATCCAGAGAATGTAAGGATCTCTCCAAAGAATTCTTAGGATTACGACACAAAGAGGGGACAACAATTTCCCTATTAATGTTGTTAGAATTCACAACTTTAGGTAACAATTTAAATGAAGTCCGCAAAACTGCCTTATCTTGATGGAAAATCAGAAAACATAATTTATGCTTACCTGATAAATTCCTTTCTTCTGTTGTGTGATCAGTCCACGGGTCATCATTACTTCTGGGATATAACTCCTCCCCAACAGGAAATGCAAGAGGATTCACCCAGCAGAGCTGCATATAGCTCCTCCCCTCTACGTCACTCCCAGTCATTCGACCAAGAATCAACGAGAAAGGAGAAACCAAGGGTGAAGTGGTGACTGGAGTATAATTTAAAAGATATTTACCTGCCTTAAAACAGGGCGGGCCGTGGACTGATCACACAACAGAAGAAAGGAATTTATCAGGTAAGCATAAATTATGTTTTCTTCTGTTATGTGTGATCAGTCCACGGGTCATCATTACTTCTGGGATACCAATACCAAAGCAAAAGTACACGGATGACGGGAGGGATAGGCAGGCTCATTATACAGAAGGAACCACTGCCTGAAGAACCTTTCTCCCAAAAATAGCCTCCGAAGAAGCAAAAGTGTCAAATTTGTAAAATTTGGAAAAAGTATGAAGCGAAGACCAAGTTGCAGCCTTGCAAATCTGTTCAACAGAGGCCTCATTCTTAAAGGCCCAAGTGGAAGCCACAGCTCTAGTAGAATGAGCTGTAATTCTTTCAGGAGGCTGCTGTCCAGCAGTCTCATAGGCTAAACGAATTATGCTACGAAGCCAGAAGGAGAGAGAGGTAGCCGAAGCCTTATGACCTCTCCTCTGACCAGAATACACGACAAACAGGGAAGACGTTTGTCGAAAATCCTTAGTTGCCTGCAAGTAGAACTTGAGGGCACGAACTACATCCAGATTGTGTAGAAGACGTTCCTTCTTTGAAGAAGGATTTGGACACAAGGATGGAACAACAATCTCTTGATTGATATTCCTGTTAGTGACTACCTTAGGTAAGAACCCAGGTTTAGTACGCAGAACTACCTTGTCTGAGTGAAAAATCAGATAAGGAGAATCACAATGTAAGGCTGATAACTCAGAGACTCTTCGAGCCGAGGAAATAGCCATTAAAAACAGAACTTTCCAAGATAACAATTTTATATCAATGGAATGAAGGGGTTCAAACGGAACACCCTGTAAAACGTTAAGAACTAAGTTTAAACTCCATGGCGGAGCAACAGTTTTAAACACAGGCTTGATCCTAGCTAAAGCCTGACAAAAGGCCTGGACGTCTGGATTTTCTGACAGACGCCTGTGTAACAAGATGGACAGAGCTGAGATCTGTCCCTTTAATGAGCTAGCCGATAAACCCTTTTCTAAACCTTCTTGTAGAAAGGACAATATCCTAGGAATCCTAACCTTACTCCAGGAGTAACCTTTGGATTCACACCAGTATAGGTATTTACGCCATATCTTATGGTAAATCCTTCTGGTAACAGGCTTCCTAGCCTGTATCAGGGTATCAATAACCGACTCAGAAAAACCACGTTTTGATAGAATCAAGCGTTCAATTTCCAAGCAGTCAGCTTCAGAGAAGTTAGATTTTGATGTTTGAATGGACCCTGTATCAGAAGGTCCTGTCTTAGAGGTAGAGACCAAGGCGGACAGGATGACATGTCCACTAGATCTGCATACCAAGTCCTGCGTGGCCATGCAGGCGCTATTAGAATCACTGATGCTCTCTCCTGTTTGATTTTGGCAATCAATCGAGGAAGCAGCGGGAAGGGTGGAAACACATAAGCCATCCCGAAGTTCCAAGGTGCTGTCAAGGCATCTATCAGAACCGCTCCCGGATCCCTGGATCTGGACCCGTAGCAAGGAAGTTTGGCGTTCTGGCGAGACGCCATGAGATCTATCTCTGGTTTGCCCCAACGTCGAAGTATTTGGGCAAAGACCTCCGGATGAAGTTCCCACTCCCCCGGATGAAAAGTCTGGCGACTCAAGAAATCCGCCTCCCAGTTCTCCACTCCCGGGATGTGGATTGCTGACAGGTGGCAAGAGTGAGACTCTGCCCAGCGAATTATCTTTGATACTTCCATCATTGCTAGGGAGCTTCTTGTCCCTCCTTGATGGTTGATGTAAGCTACAGTCGTGATGTTGTCCGACTGAAACCTGATGAACCCCCGAGTTTTTAACTGGGGCCAAGCCAGAAGGGCATGGAGAACTGCTCTTAATTCCAGAATGTTTATTGGCAGGAGACTTTCCTCCTGATTCCATTGTCCCTGAGCCTTCAGAGAATTCCAGACAGCGCCCCAACCTAGTAGGCTGGCGTCTGTTGTTACAATTGTCCAGTCCGGCCTGCTGAATGGCATCCCCCTGGACAGGTGTGGCCGAGAAAGCCACCATAGAAGAGAGTTTCTGGTCTCTTGATCCAGATTCAGAGTAGGGGACAAGTCTGAGTAATCCCCATTCCACTGACTCAGCATGCACAATTGCAGCGGTCTGAGATGTAGACGTGCAAAGGGTACTATGTCCATTGCTGCTACCATTAAGCCGATCACCTCCATGCATTGAGCTACTGACGGGAGTTGAATGGAATGAAGGACACGGCATGCATTTAGAAGCTTTGTTAATCTGTCTTCTGTCAGATAAATCTTCATTTCTACAGAATCTATAAGAGTCCCCAAGAATGGAACTCTTGTGAGAGGAAAAAGAGAACTCTTCTTTTCGTTCACTTTCCATCCATGCGACCTTAGAAATGCCAGAACTAACTCTGTATGAGACTTGGCAGTTTGAAAGCTTGAAGCTTGTATCAGAATGTCGTCTAGGTACGGAGCTACCGAAATTCCTCGCGGTCTTAGTACCGCCAGAAGGGCACCCAGAACCTTTGTGAAGATTCTTGGAGCCGTAGCCAATCCGAATGGAAGAGCTACAAACTGGTAATGCCTGTCTAAGAAGGCAAACCTTAGATACCGGTAATGATCTTTGTGAATCGGTATGTGAAGGTAAGCATCCTTTAAATCCACTGTGGTCATGTACTGACCCTTTTGGATCATGGGTAAGATTGTCCGAATAGTTTCCATTTTGAACGATGGAACTCTTAGGAATTTGTTTAGGATCTTTAAATCCAAGATTGGCCTGAAAGTTCCCTCTTTTTTGGGAACCACAAACAGGTTTGAGTAAAACCCTTGTCCTTGTTCCGACCGCGGAACCGGATGGATCACTCCCATTAATAACAGATCTTGTACACAGCGTAGAAACGCTTCTTTCTTTATCTGGTTTGTTGACAACCTTGACAGATGAAATCTCCCTCTTGGGGGAGAGAATTTGAAGTCTAGAAGGTATCCCTGAGATATGATCTCTAGCGCCCAGGGATCCTGAACATCTCTTGCCCAGGCCTGGGCGAAGAGAGAGAGTCTGCCCCCCACTAGATCCGGTCCCGGATCGGGGGCCCTCGGTTCATGCTGTCTTTGGGGCAGCAGCAGGTTTCCTGGCCTGCTTGCCCTTGTTCCAGGACTGGTTAGGTTTCCAGCCTTGTCTGTAACGAGTAACAGCTCCTTCCTGTTTTGGTGCAGTGGAAGTTGATGCTGCTCCTGCTTTGAAATTCCGAAAGGGACGAAAATTAGACTGTCTAGCCTTAGCTTTGGCTTTGTCTTGAGGCAGGGCGTGGCCCTTACCTCCTGTAATGTCAGCGATAATTTCTTTCAAACCGGGCCCAAATAAAGTTTGCCCCTTGAAAGGTATATTAAGTAATTTGGACTTAGAAGTTACATCAGCTGACCAGGATTTTAGCCACAGCGCCCTACGTGCCTGAATGGCGAATCCTGAGTTCTTAGCCGTAAGTTTGGTTAAATGTACTACGGCCTCCGAAATGAATGAATTAGCTAGTTTAAGGACTCTAAGCCTGTCCGTAATGTCGTCCAGCGTAGCTGAACTAAGGTTCTCTTCCAGAGACTCAATCCAAAATGCTGCCGCAGCCGTAATCGGCGCGATGCATGCAAGGGGTTGCAATATAAAACCTTGTTGAACAAACATTTTCTTAAGGTAACCCTCTAATTTTTTATCCATTGGATCTGAAAAAGCACAGCTATCCTCCACCGGGATAGTGGTACGCTTAGCTAAAGTAGAAACTGCTCCCTCCACCTTAGGGACCGTTTGCCATAAGTCCCGTGTGGTGGCGTCTATTGGAAACATCTTTCTAAATATTGGAGGGGGTGAGAACGGCACACCGGGTCTATCCCACTCCTTAGTAACAATTTCAGTTAGTCTCTTAGGTATAGGAAAAACGTCAGTACTCGCCGGTACCGCAAAGTATTTATCCAACCTACACAATTTTTCTGGTATTGCAACAGTGTTACAATCATTAAGAGCCGCTAAAACCTCCCCTAGTAATACACGGAGGTTCTCCAATTTAAATTTTAAATTTGAAATATCTGAATCCAATCTGTTTGGATCAGAACCATCACCCACAGAATGAAGCTCTCCGTCCTCATGTTCTGCAAGTTGTGACGCAGTATCAGACATGGCCCTAGTATTATCAGCGCACTCTGTTCTCACCCCAGAGTGATCACGCTTGCCTCTTAGTTCTGGTAATTTAGCCAAAACTTCAGTCATAACAGTAGCCATATCTTGTAATGTTATCTGTAATGGCCGCCCAGATGTACTAGGCGCCATAATATCACGCACCTCCCGGGCGGGAGATGCAGGTACTGACACGTGAGGCGAGTTAGTCGGCATAACTCTCCCCTCGCTGTTTGGTGAAATTTGTTCAATTTGTACAGATTGGCTTTTATTTAAAGTAGCATCAATACAGTTAGTACATAAATTTCTATTGGGCTCCACCTTGGCATTGGAACAAATGACACAGATATCTTCCTCTGAATCAGACATGTTTAACACACTAGCAATAAACTTGCAACTTGGTTACAATCTTATTTAACAAAAACGTACTGTGCCTCAAAGAGCACTAAACGATTAAATGACAGTTGAAATAATGAACTGAAAAACAGTTATAGCATCAATCCTTAAAAAAACAACACAACTTTTAGCAAAGGTTTGTTCCCATTAGTAAAGTAACAATAATTAAATTTGAAACATAAAAATTACAGAGCAACGTTTTTAATCACAGTCAATATATAAGTCTCACAGCTCTGCTGAGAGAATCTACCTCCCTCCAAAGAAGTTTGAAGACCCCTGAGATCTGTTAGAGATGAACCGGATCATGCAGGAAATACAAGAGTAACTGACTGGAATTTTTTGATGCGTAGCAAAGAGCGCCAAAAACGGCCCCTCCCCCTCACACACAGCAGTGAGAGAGAAACGAAACTGTCACAATTAAAACAAGCAACTGCCAAGTGGAAAAATAATGCCCAAATATTTATTCACTCAGTACCTCAGAAAATGCAAACGATTCTACATTCCAGCAAAAACGTTTAACATAATAAATACCTATTAAAAGGTTTAATGTACTTTTAACAGAGTAATTCCGGTGAAATACCATCCCCAGAATACTGAAGTGTAGAGTATACATACATGTCATTATAACGGTATGGCAGGATTTTCTCATCAATTCCATTCAGAAAATAAAAACTGCTACATACCTCAATGCAGATTCATCTGCCCGCTGTCCCCTGATCTGAAGCTTTTACCTCCCTCAGATGGCCGAGAAACAGCAATATGATCTTAACTACTCCGGTTAAAATCATAGTAAAAACTCTGGTAGATTCTTCTTCAAACTCTGCCAGAGAGGTAATAACACGCTCCGGTGCTATTGTAAAATAACAAACTTTTGATTGAAGTTATAAAAACTAAGTATAATCACCATAGTCCTCTCACACATCCTATCTAGTTGCTGGGTGCAAGAGAATGACTGGGAGTGACGTAGAGGGGAGGAGCTATATGCAGCTCTGCTGGGTGAATCCTCTTGCATTTCCTGTTGGGGAGGAGTTATATCCCAGAAGTAATGATGACCCGTGGACTGATCACACATAACAGAAGAAAAGGTGACTCACAAGAAAGAGCAGATAATTCAGAAACTCTTCTAGCAAAAAAGATAGCCAAAAGTAACAACACTTTCCAAGAAAGTAGTTTGATATCCAAAGAATGCATAGGCTCAAAAGGAGGAGCCTGTAAAGCCTTCAAAACTAAAATTAAGACTCCAAAGAGGAGAGATTGATTTAATGACAGGCTTGATACGGACCAAAGCCTGTACAAAACAGTGAATATCAGGAAGCTTAGCAAGCTTTCTGTGAAATAAAACAGAAAGAGCAGAGATTTGTCCCTTCAAGGAACTTGCAGACAAACCTTTATCCAAACCATCCTGAAGAAACTGTAAAATTCTAGGAGTTCTAAAAGAATGCCAGGAGAATTTATGGGAATAACACCATGAAATATAAGTCTTCCAAACTCGATAATAAATCTGCATAGAAACAGATTTACAAGCCTGTAACATAGTATCAATCACTGAGTCAGAGAAACCTCTATGACTAAGCATTCAATTTCCATACCTTCAAATTTAATTATTTGAGATCCTGATGGAAAAACGGACCTTGAGACAGAAGGTTTGGTCTTAAAGGAAGTGGCTAAGGTTGACAACTGGACATCCGGACAATATCTGCATACCAGAACCTGTGAGGCCATGCTGGTGCTACTAGAAACACAAACTAATGTTCCATGATGATCTTGGAGATCACTCTTGGAAGAAGAACTAGAGGCGGGAAGATATAAACAGGTTGTTAACACCAAGGAACTGCCAACGCATCCACCGACTCCGCCCGACGATCCCTGGACCTGGATAGGTACCTGGGAAGTTTCTTGTTTAGATGGGAAGCCATCATCTCAACAATCTGAAAATACACATCTGGATGGAGCGACCACTCCCCCTGATGTATAGTCTGACAGGTGAGATAATCCGCTTCCCAATTGTCTACACCTGGGATATGTACCGCAGAAATTAGACAAGAGCTGGGTTCTGCCCAAGAAAGTATCCAAGATAGCTAGGGAACTTTCATAGCTAGGGAACTTTGAGTCCCACCCTGATGATTGACAAATGCCACAGTTGTGAAATTGTCTGTCTGAAAACAAATGAATGGTTCTCTCTTCAACAGAGGCCAAACCTGAAGAGCCCTGAAAATTGCACAGAGTTCTAAAATATTGATTGGTAACCTCGCCTCTTGAGATTTCCCAACACCTTGTGCTGTGAGAGATCCCCAGACAGCTCCCCAACCTGAAAGACTTGCATCTGTTGTGATTACAGTCCAGGTTGGATGAACAAAAGAGGCCCCTTGAATTATACGATGGTGATCGAACCACCAAGTCAGAGAAAGTTGAACATTGGGATTTAAGGATATTAATTGTGATATATTTGTATAATCCCTGAACCTTTGATTCAGCATACAAAGCTGGAGAGGTCTCATATGAAAACAAGCAAAGGGGACCTAAAACTTCCATGCACATAGCCACTGAAGGGAATGATTGGGACTGAAGGTTCCGACAAGCTGAAACCAATTTTTTTCGTCTCTTGTCTGTTAGAGACAGAGTCATGGACACTGAATCTATCTGGAAACCTAAATAGGTGACCCTTGTCTGAGGAATCAAGGAACATTTTGGTAAATTGATCCTCCAACCATGTCTTTGAAGAAACAACACTAGTTGATTTGTGTGAGATTCGGCAGAATGTAAAGACTCAGCTAGTACCAAGATATCATCCAAATAAGGAAACCCCGCAATACCCTGTTCTCTTCGCAATGAAGTACGTCAGAAAAGGCCCGTCCATTGTGGGCGTATCAAGTTGAACCTCCCGGCCGGCATTAATCTACACTCTGAAGGTAAAGCCGCCGAGAGCAAGTAAAAAACACTACCACCCTGATCTGAATAATCCAGAATAAAAAAAAAAACTGAGCCTATGTCCCTGGGCCTCCTCTCGTCCCCAGTGCCTGCACAAACTGCTCACATTATCCTATTAACCCATAAAAGGATTAATGCATCTGATGTCCCATACAGAACTAACTGTTAAAGTGCCAATATTTTTCTTTTTACTTGCTTAGAAAAATAAATTTAGCACTTATCTCAATGTAATCTGCCTGGCAGCAGGGCAGCTCACTAGGTTTGAGAAGCATTCTCCCTCACAAATTGACCTGTGGAAAAAAAAGAAAGACTGAGTAATCTTACCCAGGCTTTCAAGTTAGGATAATATCCCACAAGTAAGGATGAATCCATGGACTCGTCGTATCTAGTAGAAGAACACAGCACTCCATCCATCCATCAATATACTCTCAGCTGCCATAAAAAATTTACTTCACATTTATGTGAATAGTACATCTATATTATGCATAAATATCCATAATATTACTTCATATTTGAACCTTAGATTAAACACATAAAAAATGTTAGTTTCTTAAAAACTGTGATAAGTGGTATTAGAAAGTGTTCAGTGTGAGAATTAAATTGCCATTATAGGTGATATTTGATATCTGTGTCTATTGATAATATGATGATATATACAGGAGAATGGTGTAAAGTAACATTTTAAGGTAGTTAAGCCTGCAGTCATAGCAACAAGATAAAAAAAATATATGGATAAACAATTCTTAAAAACCCTTCGTAATTAAGGATATAATAAGATGTACTCATAAAAATGCTATATATGTTCTAAAATGCTCCTGTAATCTCTTTTATTTTGGAGAAACAAAGAGAGCTGTTAGGGATAGGATTAGAGAACACATTCGCAACATTAAGAATGGCATTGAGGACACACATCTATATAAGCATTTCAAAACCATTCATAAAGGTAACACTAAAGATTTGTCATATTGGGGAATACAAAATGTACAAAAACACTGGAGAGGTGGAAACATAGAAAAGAAATTGCTGATAAAGGAAGCTGAACTAATCTATAAGTTTAATACGTTATTCCCAAAAGGTTTAAACTCAGAATTAGACCTCTCTCCCTTTCTTTTTGAATAGAGTTTGATACGAATACCTTAAAATGTTACTTTACACTATTCTCATGTATATATCATCATATTATCAATAGACACAGATATCAAATATCACCTATAATGGTAATTTAATTCTCACACTGAACACTTTCTAATACCACTTATCACAGTTTTTAAGAAACTACATTTTTTTATGTGTTTAATCTAAGGTTCAAATATTGAGTAATATTATGGATATTTATGCATAATATAGAGGTACTATTCACATAAATTTGAAGTACATTTTTTATGACAGCTGAGAGTATATGGATGGATGACAGAGTGCTGTTTTTATTCAAGCAGGTTATTATTTAATACTTTTTATGCTATTTTTATGCCATTTATTATACAATATTACTCTCGCAACTAAGAGAAGTAGAATATTAATATTTTGCATTCATGGGCAAGAATGAACAGAAAATGAGATTTGACACAAAGAGGAAGATTTCCACCTTAAAAACTCTTCATCTCTGAATAAACAGACACTTATGTTTCGACTGACACATAAATCACATAAATATATATCTGTTACCTAAAAGTCCACCTTTATTAAGACCAATTAAGGACCAACCAATCAGGATCTTGCTACACCTTTAAAATGAGACATAGTTTGAGTCACATTTATCTTGATAAAGCTCTGTAATAGAGCGAAACGCGTTGATCTGTGTGACTGTTCTAAATATTGGAAACTGTGGAAGTTGTACCTGTTTACTACTGGAGCAACTGTACTTTGAATTTTATAACCCGGGTTATCATTTTTTCATTCCGCCAAGATTTCCTTTTTCCTGCGTGCAGGAAACTACAGACATACTTCTCGAAGTGGAATTGAAAAAGCACATCCTTAAGTAACGGCTCCACAAGAAACATTAAGCTGTTAAGGTAACATGTATCTTTTGAGCTTCTAACATCAGTCGATTTCAGAATGTTGCTTGCCACACAGGCATAGAATCTTTTAAAAGCTACAAGAACTTTGTGCGGTAATATCCCCCACTTTGGAACTTTGTTTCAGTACTACCCACTATTCTTTTTGCCTATTTGAACACTTTCTATATGATAGAGTAGTTCCTCGCCATACATTGGGATCTTTTTATATTCAGTCATCTGTTTTATATGATTGTAATCCAATTTTTATATTTTACCCTCTCTGCTTACGTGGTTTGAGATTTCAACATTTGATACTTTTTACTCTGTGCCAGTTTGATAGTTATTGAGATTTAAATCTGCAAGATTAACCAGTCATTTGTGATTTTAATTTGTATCTATTATTGGGGAGACGTCCCCATTATATTATTAACCTTACATTTACACAATTTGGTTTCTTATTTGGTATTCACATATGTATGAGTATATTTTGAATTAAATATATGTTTTATTTTATTACCACTTTGCTTTTTTAGCATCTGCCACTCTTATTACATTTTATTATCTCATCTGACACATATTACAATTCACGTGTGATTACACATGCCATATTTGTCACTCACCGATACCTTTAGCTTACTTTAGCGCCCTTACACCCCCTTCATTATCTCTGAACCTGACAACAGAGTCTGTTGATGCTGCTGATGATCGAGAGGCAAAGCGGCAGTGGAGATCTCAGGAATCTAACTCCCTACCTTTTGGCGCGCTGACTGATATGGAGCAAGGGGCTGAGACGATGGGCCAACAAATGGGGACTGAAGAGTATCTCAACTTACCGTCACACCAAGACCAGGTCGTCTTTGATGATACACATACTAGATGCAGCTGATAAGTTGATAAGGACATAGTGACTCCCCTTAATGAAAGATTCAACCCTGTTCCTGTGATTGCTAAACGGGATATGTACTGTGGCCGCAGCCTAGGGGACAAGTTGTATCTCCTATTCAACCCGGCAGAAACTCTATTTGGGAGAAAGTGCCCTATAAATATCCCCCGATTAGTTGGAGTAGGGTGAGCTTCCCGGACAGAGACAGCTGCAGTCACAAATCAAACAAGCCACCATTGAACTGACTCCTGTTGGTTAGCAATGTTTCTAAAATACTATTGGCACCATGTTTTTTTTTACGGCTTACCGATAACAAGTTAATTAGTTCTATTTGTGTTTTCCCACCATGTTTATTAGGTATAATAATGTTCTAGGGCTGTTTTACCTTCGTTGATTTAGTTTAATTACTAGAGGTTGCATGAGATCATTGCAGGTTCTACACCCATTAAATGTCCTAGAAGTACTCATTATACGTTTCTTCTGCTCTCTCACAATGATATAGTATGGTTCTATATATATATATATTATTAGTTAATTATTGCTAATATATATATATATATATATATATATATATATATATATATACACACACACACATATACTCCGAAAACTATGCCATATAGGTTTTACAGTTTCATTTCATATTACTTGTAGATTGTAGATTATTTGGGGAAGGTTGCCCAAGGCTTTTGGACTGTTCATTGGCTACTCCTATTTCTCTGCACATTCCATGATATTGGTTAGTCTATGTAGACTAAATTGCATTACAATAACCTTGAGTGCATGTTTATGAACTTTAACATATGTGAAACTTTGGAGTATATAAACGGATCTCTATGGGAAAAGATGAATATAGAACGTTTTTATACATGTTTTTTTTGTTTATTAGGTTATTTCTACATATTGCTTGCTGCAGGTACTAGACAGTACAGTGACATATGACTATAAAAATAATTTATGGAGGCCTCCTAATTGAGACCCACGAGTACAATGAAATACCAGATAATAGAGATCTTGTAATAATAGTTCTAACAACTAAGGAACCGGTACTGAAACATTAACTCCATAGCTGCAGGGCATAGGGCCCATGCCCATGCCCATGTGGCAGATTCATAATCTAAATAACACCCAGGTTTTCATAAGTTAGGTTTGCAGACCCCTCATATAGGTTGAAAGGTAGCTACATTTGGATGTTTTATATAAGACATGTCTAGTTTTGGGTTACTATATATCTCTTGTTCATATCCTCCCCTTGTCCCATACATATCTACTACCTACAGCGTGATGATCACCTATTGATTGAAGGCTGGGGTCTCATATCTAAATAGATATATCCCATCTCCAACTACATCTTCCAGGCCCATACTTTTATATGTGACACATAATTGCTTAGCCTATTATTAGAAGACTTAGCTATTTGGTAGGGAATTTAATGATAGAATATTTGGGTGGGGATTATTGGAGTTTTAACAATAACAGATGCTGTTCCCTTTATGTATTACATTCAGTATACCTTAAATTAAAGTATTACATTTATATTAGCTAGGACAGACACCTGATGTGGATTCTAAAGAAACAGAACACACAACTAGTTAAACTAATTGTATAAGGAATACAATAAGGTTTGTAGCATTGAATTCCACAAAAACAATATCAATATTACTCCAAGGAAAATTATTTAGGATGAATACTCTAATTTAAAAAGTTCCATACCATTCATACTTTAAATCTTTATTTATATAAACTAGGAACTCACATTCACACAGTAGCAGAGGATTTTAAAAACACTTAAACCTAGTTTTCAGGTAAGAATTAGAGGTTCAAATAATTATTCACCATTAGTAAACATGGGCCCACTGATATTGCAATATAGAGTAAACTAAGCCCTTACAATCCGAGGGCTGGATTACTTTTAATTTTTAACATCTAATACAGTGGGCACCAGGATTAGGTATCTCTTATTGTTGAACCATAGTATCAAGTTAACAACTTAGGTAAGCAATTAAAAAAAGGCAGACAGGAGAGACACGGCTGCTCCTGCTGGACCCCTGACGCGCGTTTCACAGAACGCTTCCTCAGAGGGGGTGCGGGCCGCTGCTACTCAGCGTTGTTTATACTAACATTTTGCCCACCTTACAGATGCAATTGGTGCTCTTTCCGTAATCTTTTGCATCCGATTGGTCAATGTGCCTATCAATCACCTTTACCGGTTCTTAGACATCTGACTCCTATTGGTCATTGAAGGCATGTATTACAGAACGTGTCATAGCAATGGTCTAATCCAATCATAGGATTTCAGTAAGGGGGTGTGTACCGTTGCGCTGCACAGATTGGATGATCTTGTTGTGATTTACACCGACCATTAATTCATATCTTGCTTCCAATTCTGTTCTCCTATTCCTTATCGGTGCACTGTGAATGCATATGAGATTACTTTTGTATGTCTAGAATGAACATATATCTGTTTTGTGGATTGAAGTAAGTCAAATACTCGATAATACCCTTTGTCTCACCAATCGTGTACTGATCTGTGTGATTATTATTATGCCATCTCACCTCCTTACAATTAGACTGAACAACTTTGTATATTAGGATAGTGTATATATGGATTACTCTGTTTTTACTTTATATTCGTAATCGAGTGTTCCGGATTGGAGGATTTGGCTGTCAATCATTATAGTCTAATGTACGAATTTGGTACTTGGATTTTAGGGCGTATCTTAACATTATTCTTATCCAATGGCAGTAATATCCATCGAGGGTGTGTATCATAGCATTGTATTCATTGGAGGATCATATTCAGATGTAAATAAAGCATCTATTCATAGATTACTTGCGACAATGAGAGTCATATCCATTATTAGCAAACATTAATAATGAGAGTAATGAAATGTAAATCAGTTAATCTTGTTATCATTAAATAATGGATATCGTGGATAAGTTTATTAAAAAGCACAGAACATCAATAAATGGATATAATAATTACACTACTGTTAGGAGCTTCCTATCCGCTTGTCTTAGCTTTATAATCATATCTCAACGCCTGGTGCTGTTCAGATTATCTTGTGATTCTAGCACCGATATGTATCCTTATCTTAACAAACAGTTAATATGCAGGCTTGATGTTAGATTGTATAATTTTCGACCATTGTGCTTCAAAACTTCACACAGCAAACCACCTCCCCTAAAAGGGTATTCAAAATACAAGGACTGATATCTATCAAAGATTCCTTAGCATTTATTATCTATTATATATGTTTGCATATATTTTTGTATTATCATATTATAAAGACTTCATTGTAATCAATTATTATAGCAAATAAAAAACATCACCTTGGGGTCTGATTTTTTGTGTTAAGTATCAAATCAGAAATGGAGTTCTAGTAATAATATATTAATATAGGGTTGATGAATTATGCTAGTATTAATCCTATATGTTGATGAATACATAGAGATATTCATAAATGACTCATGTTGGGCATTCAAAAGTGTAAATCCCAATACTTAAAAGAAAGTTACCCAAAATGTGCTAATGTTGTGTGAATGAATATGTTGAGCTATTTGTGGGGACCAAAGTGAACGTTAAAAGTTATAAATCAATGTGCTGAAGAGTGAATTGCCAATGATTTTAGTAAGAATAAATAAAAAAATTTTCTTAAAGAAATTTTAATCATGTAAAAAATTTTTGAAGAATAAATTTATATTTTTGAAAGTAAAAATCTTTGTATTAGATGATGTGGATAAAATTGCATTGTGGTTCCATTAAATGTGATATTAAACTACTGGTGATGGGATCGTGCTAAAAAGAAAAGACTAAATTGTGTAAAAAAAAGGAGGAGTGACAGAAGATGGAACAAAATTCCTCTTAAAGTTAATTTGTATTACATTCATTTGGTGATTTTCCAAGAATGGAACTTACTTTTAATATAACAGAAAAAATCATATAAAATATGTGAGTCAATGTGAATTTAAATAAAAAACATGTGACCTATATATGGTCCTCATGCTTGTGAGGTCAACTTCTTTGTTATCATAAATGTGAGTACTTGCACTATGCATTCTAATGATATTAGAATTTACATTAACTGAAGGCTATTCATACTTAACCACAAGGGAAAAAGGTGCATTATTATTATAAGTTTGTTCTGATAGATATATTAAATTTCTCCAATTTATAGGTACACAAAAAAGTTATTTGAATCATTCATTCCAAACGGTTTGACTGCGTTTAATAAATAGATCCATTTACATTCCATTTTTAATAGGGATTTCTCAATATTGCCACCCCTGATACCCAGGGATGCTTTTTGAATTACAGTGTATTTTAGGTCTTTGGGAGAACTATTATGATGTAATAGGAAGTGTCGGGCAACAGAGGTAATTTTTTTGCCTTTGTCTTGATCTCTCTTTGCATATTTAATATTGTAAATATGCTCTTGGATGCGTGTTTTCACCTCCCTTGTGGTCATACCAACATAGACCTTTTGGCATGTGCAATAGAGTGCATATATCACTCCTATAGTAGTGCATGAGAAGTGTGCTGATAGTTTATACACTTTCCCTGTTTTATCTGTTATTGTCTTGGTTTTCCAAACAAATTTACAGGCTGAACAGGTGCTGCAAGGATACATCCCAGGGTCACTATCTTTTTTCTTTGCACTTCTCACAAAGTGACTGGATACTAATTTATCTCTCAGATTAGGAGGTCTCCTGTATCCCAATGTCACTTTTTCTCCTATTACTGACTTTAATGTGTTGTCATTTTGAAGTATTTTCCAATGGTCATTGATGATCTTAATAACATGTGTCATCTGGGGGTTGTATGTGGTAATCAGCCTGGGACAGGATTCTTTTTGGACTTTCGCTCTCGGGGTTAATAGTTCATCCCTACTCTTTTTTAGTGCCTTATATTTAGCTCGTTTAACAGATTTTTTACTGTATCCTCGTGAGATTAATCTCTGTGTTAGAGCAATGCTTTCTAGCATATAAATCTCAGTACTGGTGCAGTTACGACGAAGTCTTAAGAATTCACCATATGGTATAGCTTTCAAAGTACTTGGTGAGTGGGCACTCGAGTGATGTAAAAGAGTATTGGTTGCTGTTTCTTTTCTGTACATTTTGGTGTTGATAAATCCCTCATTATTTTTAAATATTTTCAAATCCAAAAAGCATATCTCTTGTTGGCTCACTTCATGAGTCAATTTTATATTGAGATCATTTTTATTGATTTCCTTCATGAATGTTTCTAATTTTTCATATGGTCCCTCCCAGATAAAAAAGACGTCATCTATGAATCGTAACCATATTGGTATATGTTCAGTGTATAATTTAAGATAATCGGAAAATACATAAAACAGTTCCCAATAGCCAAGGAATAGGTTCGCGTATGTTGGCGCACAAGCTGTGCCCATCGCGGTGCCCTGTATTTGGAGGAAATACCTGTCATTGAAAGTGAAAAAGTTATGAGTCAGGATAAACTGTAATAGTTGGATGATGAACTCATTATGTTTATCATTGTCACAGTTATTCGTAGCCAGATAATATTTGATGGCTTTAATTCCATCATCATGTCTGATGTTAGTGTATAAGGACTCAACGTCCGCTGTGACTAGCCACATATTCTCAGATAATTTGATATTCTGTAACATTTGTAATACCTCCATTGTATCACGTACATATGATGGTAGGGTTGTCAGATATTCACGTAATCTTAAATCGACAAATTTGCTGGCATTTTCTGTCAAATTATCATTTCCCGACATGATAGGTCTTCCTGGAGGTATTGATGGGTTTTTGTGCACTTTTGGTAAAAAGTACAATGTGGCAATCTTAGGGTTTTCCTTCATCAAAAACTTTTTTTCTGAATTAGATAGTATGTTAGCTTCCCATGCATTTGTTATCATTCTATTATACAGAGTCAAATATGAACTTTGAGGATTAAATATTAGCTGCTTATAGCATGAGGGATTAGATAATTGTCTGTTCGCTTCGTCCATATACATTTGTTGTGGCCATAAGACCACATTCCCACCCTTATCGGATGGCTTGATTATGACGTCATGCCATGATTCAATATCTTTTAAAGCCCTCCATTCCCCAGTGCTCAGATTGTGTTTTGTACTGTAAATAGGTAATTCTTCAATCTTTCTACACACCATTTTACAAAAAACCTGTACTTCAGGTGATATAGCAAGGGAGGGAGTGTATGTGGACTTCGGTTTTACGTTAGATTTCCAAGTAAGTGAGGTAGGTAAGAGATCATCAACTTGAGTATTTGTATTATCTGATACTTGAGTATTACCACTATCATCAGATAGCTCCTGTAAGATATCCACTGTTAATAAATCCTCTGCATTTAAGCTGTTAGGATTATAGGCATATAATTTTTTTAAAAGTATCTTTCTAGAGAACAAATGGATATCTTTAATCACCTCAAATTTGTTCAAGGAATTGACAGGACAGAATGAGAGTCCTCTTGATAATACAGATTTGTGTGTATCACTTAGTAAATGATCTGATAAATTGATGATTCTCATTTGTTCATCCTGATCTTGCTGAAGGGACTCAATTCCCTTCTCCTTGTGGACTGTCTCACTGGGCCTGAAAACTTCCGTTTGTTCCCCCTGTTCTGTGTGTTGGTCTGATTGGTTGTGGTAACTGGTGGGGTTACATTGTGAGGTGTAGTGGACAAAAAAGAGGAAGATGAGGAGGAGAATGATGTAGACGGTTGTATTGAGCCATAGCTCTTAGGTCTGGTGCTTGGCATGTTAGTAATGTTATTAGTTGGTTCAATGTCTGTGTTTATCTCTGAATCATTGTCTGAAATATCAGTATCACTCTCTGCACTACTTTCTGGTTGTTGGACTAGATATCTATTGCCTCTTTGCCTGAAAGTAGTGTTGTTACGCCAACGATATACTCTCTGATTTTGAAAGTCTTCAATGTCTCTCTGTAACTTTTGTTTTTTTGTTGCTATTATTTCTAGCTCCAATTTGTCTAATTCTTTTTGATATTTGTCATATTGACTTTTGTAGTCTATTTTACCATCAAATCCTGACAATTGTGCATTATATTCCTCAATTTCAGAGTCTAATTTAGTTAGCTCTAATTTATCATGTTTGATCAAAATTTGTATTAGTTTTAGAGAGCATTCTGATAACACAGTTTCCCACTCTTTGGTTAGATCATCATTGTTGAGATTGAAGGCTGGGAATACCTTCATTCTCAGACCTCTAGGTATTATGTTCTTTTCTGCATATTTCTCAAAGAAATGCCAGTTCCACCATCTCTTAGACTGTTTATGTAAAGTTTGATGTAGTTTGCATAAAACATTATTTAATTCCTCCTCATTAATTTGTATGTTGTCCCTAGTGGAACTATTAAAGATAGAGTTTAATTCTTGCAATCTTTTCTGATGGCGATTAGCCATATCTGTCTGTATATCCATGTTTAAATATTAAATCCCCTAGAAAAAGGGCTAGACTCAGAATTAAAGGTCTGAGTATATTCTCCCAAAGTGTCAACTTTAGAATATTTGGGTGGGGATTATTGGAGTTTTAACAATAACAGATGCTGTTCCCTTTATGTATTACATTCAGTATACCTTAAATTAAAGTATTACATTTATATTAGCTAGGACAGACACCTGATGTGGATTCTAAAGAAACAGAACACACAACTAGTTAAACTAATTGTATAAGGAATACAATAAGGTTTGTAGCATTGAATTCCACAAAAACAATATCAATATTACTCCAAGGAAAATTATTTAGGATGAATACTCTAATTTAAAAAGTTCCATACCATTCATACTTTAAATCTTTATTTATATAAACTAGGAACTCACATTCACACAGTAGCAGAGGATTTTAAAAACACTTAAACCTAGTTTTCAGGTAAGAATTAGAGGTTCAAATAATTATTCACCATTAGTAAACATGGGCCCACTGATATTGCAATATAGAGTAAACTAAGCCCTTACAATCCGAGGGCTGGATTACTTTTAATTTTTAACATCTAATACAGTGGGCACCAGGATTAGGTATCTCTTATTGTTGAACCATAGTATCAAGTTAACAACTTAGGTAAGCAATTAAAAAAAGGCAGACAGGAGAGACACGGCTGCTCCTGCTGGACCCCTGACGCGCGTTTCACAGAACGCTTCCTCAGAGGGGGTGCGGGCCGCTGCTACTCAGCGTTGTTTATACTAACATTTTGCCCACCTTACAGATGCAATTGGTGCTCTTTCCGTAATCTTTTGCATCCGATTGGTCAATGTGCCTATCAATCACCTTTACCGGTTCTTAGACATCTGACTCCTATTGGTCATTGAAGGCATGTATTACAGAACGTGTCATAGCAATGGTCTAATCCAATCATAGGATTTCAGTAAGGGGGTGTGTACCGTTGCGCTGCACAGATTGGATGATCTTGTTGTGATTTACACCGACCATTAATTCATATCTTGCTTCCAATTCTGTTCTCCTATTCCTTATCGGTGCACTGTGAATGCATATGAGATTACTTTTGTATGTCTAGAATGAACATATATCTGTTTTGTGGATTGAAGTAAGTCAAATACTCGATAATACCCTTTGTCTCACCAATCGTGTACTGATCTGTGTGATTATTATTATGCCATCTCACCTCCTTACAATTAGACTGAACAACTTTGTATATTAGGATAGTGTATATATGGATTACTCTGTTTTTACTTTATATTCGTAATCGAGTGTTCCGGATTGGAGGATTTGGCTGTCAATCATTATAGTCTAATGTACGAATTTGGTACTTGGATTTTAGGGCGTATCTTAACATTATTCTTATCCAATGGCAGTAATATCCATCGAGGGTGTGTATCATAGCATTGTATTCATTGGAGGATCATATTCAGATGTAAATAAAGCATCTATTCATAGATTACTTGCGACAATGAGAGTCATATCCATTATTAGCAAACATTAATAATGAGAGTAATGAAATGTAAATCAGTTAATCTTGTTATCATTAAATAATGGATATCGTGGATAAGTTTATTAAAAAGCACAGAACATCAATAAATGGATATAATAATTACACTACTGTTAGGAGCTTCCTATCCGCTTGTCTTAGCTTTATAATCATATCTCAACGCCTGGTGCTGTTCAGATTATCTTGTGATTCTAGCACCGATATGTATCCTTATCTTAACAAACAGTTAATATGCAGGCTTGATGTTAGATTGTATAATTTTCGACCATTGTGCTTCAAAACTTCACACAGCAAACCACCTCCCCTAAAAGGGTATTCAAAATACAAGGACTGATATCTATCAAAGATTCCTTAGCATTTATTATCTATTATATATGTTTGCATATATTTTTGTATTATCATATTATAAAGACTTCATTGTAATCAATTATTATAGCAAATAAAAAACATCACCTTGGGGTCTGATTTTTTGTGTTAAGTATCAAATCAGAAATGGAGTTCTAGTAATAATATATTAATATAGGGTTGATGAATTATGCTAGTATTAATCCTATATGTTGATGAATACATAGAGATATTCATAAATGACTCATGTTGGGCATTCAAAAGTGTAAATCCCAATACTTAAAAGAAAGTTACCCAAAATGTGCTAATGTTGTGTGAATGAATATGTTGAGCTATTTGTGGGGACCAAAGTGAACGTTAAAAGTTATAAATCAATGTGCTGAAGAGTGAATTGCCAATGATTTTAGTAAGAATAAATAAAAAAATTTTCTTAAAGAAATTTTAATCATGTAAAAAAATTTTGAAGAATAAATTTATATTTTTGAAAGTAAAAATCTTTGTATTAGATGATGTGGATAAAATTGCATTGTGGTTCCATTAAATGTGATATTAAACTACTGGTGATGGGATCGTGCTAAAAAGAAAAGACTAAATTGTGTAAAAAAAAGGAGGAGTGACAGAAGATGGAACAAAATTCCTCTTAAAGTTAATTTGTATTACATTCATTTGGTGATTTTCCAAGAATGGAACTTACTTTTAATATAACAGAAAAAATCATATAAAATATGTGAGTCAATGTGAATTTAAATAAAAAACATGTGACCTATATATGGTCCTCATGCTTGTGAGGTCAACTTCTTTGTTATCATAAATGTGAGTACTTGCACTATGCATTCTAATGATATTAGAATTTACATTAACTGAAGGCTATTCATACTTAACCACAAGGGAAAAAGGTGCATTATTATTATAAGTTTGTTCTGATAGATATATTAAATTTCTCCAATTTATAGGTACACAAAAAAGTTATTTGAATCATTCATTCCAAACGGTTTGACTGCGTTTAATAAATAGATCCATTTACATTCCATTTTTAATAGGGATTTCTCAATATTGCCACCCCTGATACCCAGGGATGCTTTTTGAATTACAGTGTATTTTAGGTCTTTGGGAGAACTATTATGATGTAATAGGAAGTGTCGGGCAACAGAGGTAATTTTTTTGCCTTTGTCTTGATCTCTCTTTGCATATTTAATATTGTAAATATGCTCTTGGATGCGTGTTTTCACCTCCCTTGTGGTCATACCAACATAGACCTTTTGGCATGTGCAATAGAGTGCATATATCACTCCTATAGTAGTGCATGAGAAGTGTGCTGATAGTTTATACACTTTCCCTGTTTTATCTGTTATTGTCTTGGTTTTCCAAACAAATTTACAGGCTGAACAGGTGCTGCAAGGATACATCCCAGGGTCACTATCTTTTTTTTTTAATTGCTTACCTAAGTTGTTAACTTGATACTATGGTTCAACAATAAGAGATACCTAATCCTGGTGCCCACTGTATTAGATGTTAAAAATTAAAAGTAATCCAGCCCTCGGATTGTAAGGGCTTAGTTTACTCTATATTGCAATATCAGTGGGCCCATGTTTACTAATGGTGAATAATTATTTGAACCTCTAATTCTTACCTGAAAACTAGGTTTAAGTGTTTTTAAAATCCTCTGCTACTGTGTGAATGTGAGTTCCTAGTTTATATAAATAAAGATTTAAAGTATGAATGGTATGGAACTTTTTAAATTAGAGTATTCATCCTAAATAATTTTCCTTGGAGTAATATTGATATTGTTTTTGTGGAATTCAATGCTACAAACCTTATTGTATTCCTTATACAATTAGTTTAACTAGTTAGGGAATTTAATGAGTTGGTGATATTTGAGTGCTGGTCATATATGTTAATATGTTAAACCTTGATGTTATATGCCTGCCTATAATTGCATGTATTGTCTAGGTGCTTGTATATAATTACCTAAGGTACCTTTCAAACATTTCTGAATATATTTATACTGTGACAGATAAATACCGGACAGTATATACCTGCCTCCATGTGTTCATGGTTATTAGAATGTTGGTGCCGCCCTCCCCATAAAACTTCTCCCTATTATTTATTATATATTTGTTGCAATTTAGCGGCTATCAATATACCCATCCTTATTCAATCTCTATGACACAATTGGATCTAGATAGTACTATTCCCTAATTTTTATATTTTCAAATTTTTTGGGCCAAAAGTGACCACCTACTGGTCTGGGAAATAATATGTCAGATATAAAAGAGGTCAGAAATCAAATATACAGGATGTTTGTTTTCAATCACATGTGCTTATCTTTCAAAATGTTTATTTTCTCTGTATGCTAGATGCAAATTATGGGCTTTATTCAATGATCATACCATTGTGTAGATTTATGCCTATGTCCCTAACTGTCCTGTAAGTTTGTTTATGTTTAGAAGTTGTATGACCTCAATAAAAAATAAAAAACAGACAAGGCCAAATCTGTCCTCTTAGAGAACTGGCCATAAGACCATTATCCAGTCTATCCTGGAGAAACAATAAAATCCTGGCAACTTTAACTTTATGGCAGGGAAATCCACGCTTTTCACACCAGAAAAAGTAGGTTCTCCACACCTTATGATAGAAGTGACGAGTAACCGGCTTACGAGCTTGAATGAGAGTATCAATAACTCTCGCAAAAAAAACCCTCTTGGCAAGGACTAAGCATTCAATCTAAACGCAGTCAGCCTCAGAAAATCTAGATTTTGATGAACAAAAGGACCTTGTTCCAGCAGATCCCTGCGACAAGGTAACCTCCATGGAGAAGACAACATCCTCACTAGATCCGCGAACCACATCCTTCGCAGCCAATATGGAGCAATCAGTATTACGGACGCCTGCTTCTGCTTGATGCGGACCACTCCAGAATCCGAGATACTTCCCTCATTGCTAGGAAGCTTCTTGTTCCCCCCTGATGGTTGATGTAAGCCACCAAGGTTATATTGTCTGATTGGAATCTGATAAACCGGGACGAATCCAGAAGAGGCCAAGCCTTCAGAGCATTGTAGATTGCTCGAAGTTCCAGAATGTTGATCGGGAGGGAGCGTTCGTCCTGAGACCACAGGCCCTGTGCCTTCTTGGCACTCCAAGCAGCTCCCCATCCTGATAGACTCATGTCCGTAGTCACAATCTCCCAGGATGGTCTTAGAAAGGATGTCCCTTGGGACAGATGATCTGGAGCCACCAAGAGAGCGATTCTTTCGACCGGCTGTCCAGGGAAATCAGTATGCACAGCTGTAATGGTCTGAGACGGAACCTGGCAAAGGGAATTATGCCCATGCCGGACACCATAAGACCAATTACCTCCATACACTGAGCCACAGATGGCCTCCGGAGGGCAAGACATGCCAAAGCTAGCTTGCAACGTCTCTGGTCTGTTAGAAATATCCTCATGGATATTGTGTCTATTATAGTACCCAGGAATTGTACCCTGGTGCTTGGAATAAGAGAACACTTTTGTAAGTTTATATTCCATCCATGAGATAGAAGAAGAGAGAGAAGAGATACTGAATGGTCCTCCGCTAGATGAAAAGATGGTGCTTGAACCAGAATGTCGTCCAAGTAGGGAGCTACTGATATCTGGGTTCTGATGATGGCCAGGAGAGCCCCTAGAATCCTTGTAAATATTCCTGGAGCCGTAGCTAGATCAAACGGAAGTGCAATGAACTGGAAGTGCTGATCCAGGAACGCAAACCTTAGAAAATGGAAGTGGTCCTTGTGGATTGGAACGTGAAGGTAGGCATCCTTCAGATCTATAGTGGTTATGAACTGTCCTTCCTGAACTAGAGGAAGGATGGACCTTATTGTCTCCATCTTGAATGAGGGGACATTTAGAAACTTGTTTAAGCACTTTAGGTCCAGAATCAGGCAGAAAGTTCCCACCTTCTTTGGGACCATGCACAGGTTTGAATAGAATCCCAAAACTCTTTCTGCAAAAGGAACCGGGACAATGACCCCTAAAGAGGACAGATCCCGCACGCACCCCAGAACGGCTTTCCTCTTTTCTGGTCTTGAAGACAGGCTTGAGAGGAGAAATCTGCCCTTGGGTGAATGAGATTTAAAACCTATCTTGTATCCCTGAGCTATGACCTCCATGGATCCTGCACACTAATAACCTGCATGTTTGCATCACAAATAAAAGAAAAAGCAATTCTCAAGGCTTTAATTTTTTCTTGGATAACATCGAGGGGACCCTCCACCACAATCAAATTTGCTAAGGAGTCGCACCAGTAGGCCTCAGCTCCAGCAATTGAGGCAACATCCGCTGCAGGTTGATACAAGTATCTCATATACTGAAACATTTTTCTGAGAAAAGTTTACATCTTCTTATCTATCGGCTCTCTGAATGACGAGCTATCCTCAAGTGGGATAGTAGTACGCTTGGCCAGCGTGGAGATAGCGCCATCCACCTTAGGGACGGAACCCCACAATTCCAGCTGAGAGTCCGGGACCGGGAATATTTTTTTAAAGGCAAACGAAGAGGAAAATGAAGATCCAATTCTATCCCACTCATTCTTAATAATGTTCGCCATTTTTACAGGTACAGGAAAGGTTAGGGGCACTACCCTGTCCTCGTACACAGGGTTCCTCAGGCAACTTGGCCTCTGGAACCTCTAATGTCAACAGAACACTATTTAGAAGAAAACGTAAGTGTTCAACCTTAAATCTAAAGGATTGTTCCTCCACAGCTGGAAGCCTAGAGGTAGCAGACTCCGATCCAGAAAGTTCACCCTCTGAAGACTCAGAGTGTGACACATCCTTGGCTACTTGAAAAACAGACAAATCTAATAAATCACTGGATGACCCCTGGACAAGAAAGCTATGTTTAACCTTTCGCTTGCGCTTGGCAGGGCGATGTAAAGCACTAAGGGCCTTAGACACCATGGCTTTAACTGCGCGGTAATGTCTGATGGTAAAAGTCTCCCTCCAGACGGAGGATCAGGCGTGCTATGGGAAGCTGCATGTGATGAGGGATGACTGATGGGTATGCACCTTACAGGACGGCAAGTCCTCAGAGGTGAACGGCAAAGTAGTACTAAAGGGGTTAACCTTATTAGACATAATAACCTTGTTGATGAATATGGAACATAGTTGAGAGGGCGGGCATACCAAGGCCTCCTCACAATATAGACAGGTATCAATATTAGAAATAGAGGGGGTACCCTTAAACATATCAGAATCCTCCATATCTTGCGCTAATAACAGTAGGACACAGAATAAATTATCTTTATTTCTCACAAAAACGGCACCTTTATACTCCCAATGACTGGGGTACTCACCACCTCCTAGACCCAGGCAAACAGAGAAACAAACGTCTTCTCCGACAGCTAGCTCGGTCAGGAAAGAGAAAACGAAAGTGTAACCCCACCCGGTCACGTGGTGCACAAGGCAGGACCGCCCCTACTATGAGAAAAAGCATGCCAAGCTACAAGCTGCACAGCTTTCAAAGTGAAAGTAAAAACCTGTGTGTTCCATTACCGCATAACAGTCTATGAGCCCAATAAATTGCACACATAAAGCAGCATACAATTAAAGTATCACATTTGATTAATCCTCACTGTTTAATAACCTCCCTCAGGAGATATTAACCCAAGATTCTATTAAGAAAAAAGGAGTCACACTGTGACCGTGTTTTCAGTGTTTTCAACAAATGTAAAATTTGAAACAATCTTACCAGAATTCATGCTGTAGAACAGAAACACAGCCTCTCAAGTGTGACAGTCTTGTAGCATCACTCCTGACATGGACTTGAGTGAAGAAAAAGAAGACAGTGAAACTCGTCAACACTGATTGCTTAAGGAGCGGTTAGCAGGCAGTCTGGATGGGTTCACAGGAAGACTCTCCCTGCATCTCCAGACTCAAACTTTCGTCTATGCTCTCACTGAGAGGCTGAAAAGACTACTAAAACTCCAGTCCCATATCGAAGAGCATCTAACCCTCCTCAGGAACAACTTAGAAATCGTCTGACACTTCTCTGCCATCCTCCTGTGACGAAAGGCAAAGAATGACTGGGGGATGGGGGAAGTAGGAGAGGTATTTAAGCCTTTGGCTGGGGTGTCTTTGCCTTCTCCTGGTGGCCAGGATCAGTATTTCCCAACAGTAAGGAGTGAAGCCATAGACTCTCCTTATATTAAGAAGGAAAAGGAGCTCTCTTTAATTTTTTCAATTTTGGCTCAAAAGAAAAAGTTTACCATACCAAGTATTATTGCAGTCATATAAATATGAAATTACCTATTAAGCGTCGTCATTTTACCTTCATGTTTTTGTTGGGAACAACAATTATTATTGACAATACATCTTTACTCTCTGAAATAAAATTAATTTGTAAACTATAGTCCTTTATCCTACAAATGCAATTTTTATCAGTCTCTCTCACTCACTTGTTACAAACAAAAAAAAACAGTTTTCTATTACAAATTATATTTTGATGCAATGTCCAGCTATTAGGTTTGCTGTGGGTGCTATAATTTACATAGAAAGTGCATGCATTCATTTGATTAATGGCTAAACAGGATACTAAATGAGGCATTAAGCATATCCGAAAAACATGTACTGGATTCATACTTACTCTTAGTAACATTTATATCCACTAAATTCACTTACCCAATTAAAAGCAGGAATGAGCAGACTAAGACAAATCCAAGAGTGTATTTAAGAGCATTGTTTATTTGCTGCAAAGAACAAAAAGCTACAATTAGTAGGGAATAAAATAAGTCCTACATTATATTATAAGCAACAATAGAAGAGACCTCAACATGAACTAAAAATGCCCAATGGTTCTTTTTATCAGAGAACTTTCATGCAGTATATCGGTCTGATCCTAACAAAACAACAGATGGCCACGCCGCCAAAATACCATGCAATCCCCCTCTGGATGACAGACATTTTCTCATGGTGTGTGCTTAAACCCTTACTTGAGCTAGTTTAGATATAAGTTCAGCAATAACCTATTTGGATAGAAAAAGAAAATAAAATTGGTTTTGAAGCTGAGATGATTTATATAATTAAATACCTTCATATGGTTCTACTTCAAGTAATGCATTAATTAGTATGTATAAATCTGGTTCTCATGCAGCCTCATTAAAATCACAATCTCACCTTTTTTTATCACACACTCCTACTACTTCTTGCTGCTGGTTACAAATCTCCTAACCCTGGCCCTGTAACAATTACCAAACTTCCACTCTCTCACTTAATGTCCCACAGTAAAAACTCTAGGATACGCAATTCTAACAATCTCATCTCAATTCATCCACAGCACTTATCCTCTTTCTTTTTATGTGCTCTCTGGAATGCTTACTTTATCTGCAACAAACTTCTAACCGTACACAACTTGTTTTTTTTTCTACTACTTTCAACCATTTAGTAGTCACTCAAACTAGCTATCTTCTTCTGACACTGCTTCCATTGATGCTCTCACACATGGTGGTCTACACTTTAGCCATACCTCTAGGCCAGGTATTGGGATCTTGCTTTCCACCTCCTGCACCCATCAGTAAATGCCTCCGCTCCTATCTCTCTCCTTCTCCTCCTTTGATGTTCCCTTTCACTCACATCCTCCTTCAGTCTCTCACTATCCACCCTAATACCTACTCACCGCAACAGATACTCTATTAACCTGGTATCATACTACCTCTGCTCTATATCCGACTTCACCTGTCGCCCTTTTCGCATTTCAGACCACCATCTATAATCTTAATGTATTGGCTAAACTCACTTCTCCATCTGGCCTCCGCACTATAATCTGTCCTGATCTTGCTACAGCCTCTCATCTACACTAGACACGCTTGCTCTTTCCCAACTGTGCCAAACCCCCACATCATTGTTACGACCCTGGCACTCTCAGCAAATGTCCTACTTGCAAAATTGGCCCCACACTGCTGAGCGTGTCTGGAGGAAAGACGCTCTGAACCTGATTTCATCCAATACCAATACCAAAGCTATAGGACACGGATGAAGGGAGGGACAAGGCAGGCGCTTAAACGGAAGGCACCACTTCCTGTAAGACGTTTCTCCCAAAAATAGCCTCCGAAGAAACAAAAGTATCAAATTTGTAGAATTGAGAAAAAGTATGAAGCGAGGACCAAGTTGCCGCCTTACAAATCTGTTCAACAGAAGCCTAATTTTTAAAAGCCCATGTGGAAGCCACTGCTCTAGTGGAATGAGCTGTAATTCTTTCAGGAGGCTGCTGGCCAGCAGTCTCATAAGCTAAGCGGATTATAATTCTTAACCAAAAGGAAAGAGAAGTTGCTGAAGCCTTTTGGCCTTTCCTCAATCCAGAGTAGACAACAAACAATGCAGATGTTTGACGAAAATCTTTAGTAGCTTGTAAATAAATCTTTAAAGCACGAACCACGTCAAGATTGTGTAATAGACGTTCCTTCTTTGAAGAAGGATTAGGACACAGTGACGGAACAACAATCTCCTGATTGATATTCTTATTAGATACCACCTTAGGAAGAAACCCAGGTTTGGTACGCAAAACTACCTTATCTGCATGGAAGATCAGATAAGGGGAATCACACTGCAAGGCAGATAACTCTGAAACTCTTCGAGCCGAAGAGATAGCTACCAAAAACAGAACTTTCCAAGATAAAAGCTTAATATCTATGGAATGCAGAGGTTCAAACGGAACCCCTTGAAGAACTTTAAGAACTAAATTTAAACTCCATGGCGGAGCAACAGGTTTAAACACAGCCTTGATTCTAACTAAAGCCTGACAAACGCCTGAACGTCTGGAACATCCGCCAGACGCTTGTGCAAAAGAATAGACAGAGCAGAAATCTGTCCCTTTAAGGAACTAGCTGACAATCCCTTCTCCAATCCTTCTTGGAGAAAAGATAATATCCTGGGAATCCTGACTTTACTCCATGAGTAACCCTTGGATTCACACCAATGAAGATATTTACACCATATCTTATCCTTATCTTTTCCTGGTGACAGGCTTTCGAGCCTGAATTAAGGTATCAATGACCGATTCGGAGAAACCAAGTTTTGATAAAATCAAGCGTTCAATCTCCAAGCAGTCAGACGCAGAGAAATTAGATTTGGATGGTTGAAAGGACCCTGAAGTAGAAGGTCCTGCCTCAGCGGTAGAGTCCATGGTGGAAGGGATGACATGTCCACCAGATCTGCATACCAAGTCCTGCATAGCCACGCAGGTGCTATCAAAATCACTGAAGCTCTCTCCTGCTTGATCTTGGCAATCAGATGAGGGAGCAGAGGAAACGGTGGAAACACATAAGCCAGGTTGAAAGACCAAGGCGCTGCTAGAGCATCTATCAGCGCTGCCTTGGGATCCCTGGACCTAGATCCGTAACAAGGAAGCTTGGCGTTCTGACGAGACGCCATGAGATCCAGTTCTGGTTTGCCCCAAAGTTGAATCAACTGTGCAAACACCTCCGGATGGAGTTCCCACTCCCTCGGATGAAAAGTCTGTCGACTTAGAAAATCCACCTCCCAGTTCTCTACTCCTGGGATATGGATAGCTGATAGATGGCAAGAGTGAACCTCTGCCCATAGAATTATTTTTGAAACCTCCAACATTGCTAGGGAACTCCTTGTTCCCCCTTGATGGTTGATGTAGGCTACAGTCGTGATGTTGTCCGACTGAAATCTGATGAACCTGACAGCAGCTACCTGAGGCCAAGCCTGAAGAGCATTGAATATCACTCTTAGTTCTAGAATGTTTATCGGAAGGAGTGTCTCCTCCTGAGTCCACAAGCCCTGAGCCTTCAGGGAGTTCCAGACTGCACCCCAGCCCAGAAGGCTGGCATCTGTCATTACTATTGTCCAATCTTGCCTGCGGAAGGTCATACCCTTGGACAGATGGACCCGAGATAACCACCAGAGAAGAGAATCCCTGGTCTCTTGATCCAGATTTAGTAGAGGGGACAAATCTGTGTAATCCCCATTCCACTGACTGAGCATGCAGAGTTGCAGCGGTCTGAGATGTAGACGGGCAAACAGCACTATGTCCATTGCTGCTACCATTAAGCCGATTACTTCCATACACTGAGCCACTGAAGGGCGAGAAGTAGAATAAAGAACACGGCAGGAATTTAGAAGTTTTGACAACCTGGCCTCTGTCAGGTAAATCTTTATTTCTACAGACTCTATCAGAGTTCCTAGGAAGGAAACTCTTGTGAGAGGGGATAGAGAACTTTTTTCTTCGTTCACTTTCCACCCATGCAACCTCAGAAATGCCAGAACAATGTCTGTATGGGACCTGGCGATTTGAAAATTTGACGACTGTATTAGAATGTTGTCTAGGTAAGGGGCTACTGCTATACCCCGCGGCCTTAGGACCGCTAGGAGTGACCCCAGAACCTTCGTAAAGATTCTTGGTGCCGTAGCTAACCCAAAGGGAAGAGCCACAAACTGGTAATGCCTGTCTAGGAAGGCGAACCTGAGAAACCGATGATGATCTCTGTGAATCGGAATGTGCAGATAAGCATCCTTTAAGCCCACGGTAGTCATATATTGACCCTCCTGGATCATAAGTAGGATGGTTCGAATAGTCTCCATCTTGAAGGATGGGACCCTGAGAAATTTGTTTAGGATCTTGAGATCTAAGATTGGTCTGAAGGTTCCCTCTTTCTTGGGAACCACAAACAGATTTGAATAGAAGCCTTGCCCCTGTTCCTCCTTTGGAACTGGGTGGATCACTCCCATAACTAGGGGGTCTTGAACACAATGTAAGAATGCCTCTCTCTTTATCTGGTTTGCAGATAATTGTGAGAGATGAAATCTTCCTTTTGGGGAAGAAGCTTTGAAGTCCAGAAGATATCCCTGGGACACAATTTCCAACGCCCAGGGATCCTGGACATCTCTTGCCCAAGCCTGGGCGAAGAGAGAAAGTCTGCCCCCTACTAGATCCGTTACCGGATCGGGGGGTGATCTTTCATGCTGTCTTAGAGGCAGCAGCAGGTTTTTTGGCCTGCTTACCTTTGTTCCAAGCCTGGTTAGGTATCCAGTCCGATTTGGACTGGGCAAAATTTCCTTCTTGTTTTGTATTAGAGGAAGTTGAAGCTGCGCCACTCTTGAAGTTTTGAAAGGCACGAAAATTAGGCTGTTTGGTCCTTAATTTGTTGGACCTATCCTGAGGAAGGGCGTGACCTTTTCCTCCAGTAATATCAGAAATGATCTCCTTCAGTCCAGGCCCGAATAGGGTCTGCCCCTTGAAGGGAATGTTGAGAAGCTTAGACTTTGAAGTAACGTCAGCTGACCAGGATTTAAGCCATAGCGCCCTACGTGCCTGAATAGCAAAACCTGAGTTCTTAGCCGTTAGTTTGGTTAAATGAACAATGGCGTCAGAAACAAATGAATTGGCTAGCTTAAGAGCTTTAAGCTTGTCAAGGATATCATCCAATGGGGTTTCTACCTGTAGAGCCTCTTCTAAAGACTCAAACCAGAAGGCCGCAGCAGCAGTGACAGGGGCAATGCATTCAAGGGGCTGGAGAATAAAACCTTGTTGAATAAAATTTTTCCTAAGGTAACCATCTAATTTTTTGTCCATTGGATCTAGAAAAGCACAACTGTCCTCGACAGGGATAGTTGTACGCTTCGCTAGAGTAGAGACTGCTCCCTCCACCTTAGGGACCGTTTGCCACAAGTCCCGTGTAGCGGCATCTATGGGAAACATCTTTTTAAAAACAGGAGGGGGAGAGAACGGTACACCTGGTCTATCCCATTCCTTAGTAATAATTTCTGAAAACCTCTTAGGTATTGGAAAAACATCAGTGTAAACAGGCACTGCGTAGTATTTATCCAATTTACACAATTTCTCTGGGACTACAATGGCGTCACAGTCATCCAGAGTTGCTAAAACCTCCCTGAGCAACATGCGGAGGTGTTCAAGCTTAAATTTAAATGTAGACATATCAGAATCAGGTTGAAGTGTCTTCCCTGAGTCAGAAAAATCACCCACAGATAGAATCTCTCCTTCTTCGGCTTCTGCACATTGTGAGGGTATATCGGACATAGCTACTAAAGAGTCAGAGAGCTCTGTATTTTTTCTAGCCCCAGATCTGTCTCGCTTTCCTTGTAACCCTGGCAGTTTGGACAATACTTCTGTAAGAGTATGATTCATAACTGCCGCCATGTCTTATAAAGTATACGCAACGGGCGCGCTAGATGTACTTGGCGCCCCTTGAGCGGGAGTTAAAGGCTCTGACACGTGGGGAGAGTTAGTCTGCATAACTTCCCCCTTGTCAGTTTCCTCTGGTGATAAATCTTTTAAAGCCAGAACATGGTCTTTAAAACTTATAGTAAGATCAGTGCATTTGGTACACATTCTAAGAGGGGGTTCCACAATGGCTTCTAAACATAATGAACAAGGAGTTTCCTCTATGTCAGACATGTTTAACAGACTAGTAATGAGACCAGCAAGCTTTGAAAACACTTTAATTAATGTGAAAAAGCAGAATATAAAAAACGGTACTGTGCCTTTAAGGGAAAAAAAACAAACAAAAACTGCAAAACAGTGAAAAAAGCAGTTAACTATGAAATTTTTACAGTGTATATAATAGACTAAAATAGCATTGCACCCACTTGCAAATGGATGATTAACCCCTCAGGTTAAAAAACGAAGCAAAAGAACGGTAAAAACAGAATTTATGCTTACCTGATAAATTACTTTCTCCAACGGTGTGTCCGGTCCACGGCGTCATCCATTACTTGTGGGAACCAATACCAAAGCTTTAGGACACGGATGAAGGGAGGGAGCAAATCAGGTTACCTAAACAGAAGGCACCACGGCTTGCAAAACCTTTCTCCCAAAAACAGCCTCCGAAGAAGCAAAAATATCAAATTTGTAGAATTTGGCAAAAGTGTGCAGAGAAGACCAAGTCGCTGCCTTACATATCTGGTCAACAGAAGCCTCGTTCTTATAGGCCCATGTGGAAGCCACAGCCCTAGTAGAGTGAGCTGTGATACGGTCAGGAGGCTGCCGTCCGGCAGTCTCATAAGCCAAGTGGATAATGCTTTTCAGCCAGAAAGAGAGAGAGGTAGCAGTAGCTTTTTGACCTCTCCTCTTACCAGAGTAAACGACAAACAAGGATGAGGTTTGTCAAAAATCTTTTGTTGCTTCTAAATAGAACTTTAAAGCACGAACAACATCTAAATTGTGTAATAAACGTTCCTTCTTTGAAACTGGATTCGGACACAAAGAAGGAACAACTATTTCCTGGTTGATGTTCTTGTTGGAAACAACTTTTGGAAGAAAACCAGGCTTAGTACGCAAAACAACCTTATCTGAATGGAACACCAGATAGGGTGGATCACACTGCAAAGCAGATAATTCAGAAACTCTTCTAGCAGAAGAAATAGCAACCAAAAACAGAACTTTCCAAGATAGTAACTTAATATCTATGGAATGTAAAGGTTCAAACGGAACCCCTTGAAGAACTGAAAGAACTAAATTTAGACTCCAAGGAGGAGTCATGGGTCTGTAAACAGGCTTGATTCTAACCAAAGCCTGAACAAAAGCTTGTACATCTGGCAAAGCTGCCAGTCGTTTGTGCAACAAAACGGATAATGCAGAAATCTGTCCTTTTAGAGAACTAGCTGACAATCCTTTATCCAAACCTTTCCCACTCCCCCGGATGGAAAGTCTGATGACTCAAATAGTCCGCCTCCCAGTTGTCTACTCCTGGGATGTGAATAGCAGATAGATGGCAGGAGTGATTCTCTGCCCATTGGATTATCTTGGTTACTTCCTTCATCGCTAGGGAACTCTTTGTTCCCCCCTGATAATTGATGTACGCAACAGTCGTTATGTTGTCCGACTGAAATCTTATGAACCTGGCTTCCGCTAGCTGAGGCCAAGCCAGGAGCGCATTGAATATAGCTCTTAGTTCCAAAATGTTTATCGGGAGAAGCGACTCTTCCCGCGACCATAGGCCCTGAGCTTTCAGAGAGTCCCAGACCGCGCCCCACCCCAAGAGGCTGGCGTCGGTCGTGACGATGACCCACTCCGGTCTGCGGAAACTCATTCCCTGAGACAGGTGATCCTGGGTCAACCACCAGAGAAGTGAGTCCCTGGTTACCTGGTCTACTTGAATTTGGGGAGACAAGTCTGTATAGTCCCCATTCCACTGATTGAGCATGCACAGCTGTAATGGTCTTAGATGAATTCGAGCAAAAGGAACCACATCCATTGCTGCGACCATTAGTCCTATTACTTCCATGCATTGAGCTATGGAGGGTTGAGGAATAGAGTGAAGAACTCGACAAGCTTTTAGAAGCTTTGTCTTTCTGACGTCTGTGAGAAAGATCTTCATTTCCACAGAATCTATTATTGTTCCCAGAAAAGGAACCCTTGTGGACGGTGACAGTGAACTTTTTTCTATGTTCACTTTCCACCCGTGAGATCTGAGAAAAGCCAGCACAATGTCTGTATGAGCCCTCGCTTTGGAAAGAGACGACGCTTGGATTAGGATGTCGTCTAGATAAGGTGCTACAGCGATGCCCCTCGGTCTTAGGACCGCTAGAAGGGACCCTAGCACCTTTGTGAAAATTCTGGGAGCGGTGGCTAAACCGAATGGAAGAGCCACAAACTGGTAATGTTTGTCCAGAAAGGCGAACCTCAGGAACTGATGATGAGATTTGTGGATTGGGATATGCAGATACGCATCCTTTAGATCCACGGTAGTCAAAAATTGACCCTGCTGGATTGTTGGTAAGATTGTCTGAATGATTTCCATCTTGAAGGATGGAACTCTGAGGAACTTGTTTAATATCTTTAAATCCAGAATTGGCCTGAAAGTTCCCTCTTTTTTGGGAACCCCAAACAGGTTTGAGTAAAACCCTAGACCTTGTTCCCCGGAGGGGACTGGGTTTATCACTCCCATCTTTGATAGGTCTCTTACACAATGTAAGAATGCCTGTTTCTTTATCTGGTCTGAAAATAAGTGAGACAGGTGGAACCTTCCCTTTTGAGGAAGTCCCTTGAATTCTAACAGGTATCCCTTGGAAACTATCTCTAGTGCCCAGGGATCCAGAACATCTCTTGCCCAAGCCTGAGCTAAGAGAGATAGTCTGCCCCCTACCAGATCCGGTCCCGGATCGGGGGCTACCCCTTCATGCTGTCTTGGTAGCAGCAGCAGGTTTCTTGGTTTGTTTACCCTTGTTCCAGCCTTGCATGGGCTTCCAAGCGGGTTTGGGCTGGGCCGCGTTACCTTCTTGTCTAGCGGCAGTGGAGTTATTAGCCGGTCCGTTCCTGAAATTGCGAAAGGAACGAAAATTAGACTTGTTCTTAGCCTTAAAAGGCCTATCCTGTGGGAGGGCATGGCCCTTACCCCCAGTGATGTCTGAAATAATTTCCTTCAATTCCGGCCCAAAAAGGGTCTTACCCTTGAAAGGAATATTCAGTAACTTAGTCTTGGACGACACATCTGCCGACCAGGATTTTAGCCAAAGCGCCCTCTGCGCTACTATAGCAAAACCTGAGTTTTTCGCCGCCAATTTCGTTATTTGAAAGGCGGCATCCAATATAAAGGAATTAGCTAACTTTAATGCGTGAATTCTGTCCATGACTTCGTCATAGGAAGTCTCTTTCTGGAGCGACCTTTCTAGTTCATCGAACCAAAAGGACGCCGCTGAAGTGACAGTAATAACACACGTAGCTGGTTGAAGGATGAACCCTTGCTGAACAAAAATCTTTTTAAGCAATCCTTCCAATTTTTTATCCATAGGATCTTTGAAAGCGCAGCTGTCCTCTATAGGAATAGTTGTGCGCTTCGCTAGTGTTGAAACAGCTCCCTCAACCTTCGGGACCGTTTGCCATGCGTCCCTTCTAGGGTCTACTATGGGAAACATTTTCTTAAATATAGGAGGTGGGGCAAAGGGTACACCTGGCTTCTCCCACTCCTTTTCCACTATGTTCGCTACCCTCTTAGGTATTGGAAAAGCGTTGTCGTGCACTGGGACCTCTAAAAATTTGTCCAATTTGCACAACTTCTCTGGTACTACCATGGAATCACAGTCATCCAGAGTAGCTAATACCTCCTTAAGCAAAGCGCGGAGATGTTCTAGCTTAAACTTAAATGCCACTAGATCAGGTTCTGCCTGTTGAGAAATTTTTCCTGAGTCTGAAATTTCACCCTCAGACAGCCCTTCCCTCACAGCCAATTCCGATTGATGTGAGGGTAAAATAGGTAAGGCATTGTCAGCGTCTGATTGTTCATCCTTTTTATCTGTATTTAAAACTGAACAATCACGCTTTCTCTGAAAAACTGGCAGTTTGGATAAAAGATTTGCTATAGGATTATCCACTACTGCTGATAATTGTTACATAGAAATAAGCACTGGCGCGCTAGGTGTCGCCTGCGCGGGCAAAGCTGGTGTAGACACAGAAGGAGAGGATGTAGAGCTATCCACACTACCTTCATTAGATAAATCATCTTGGGCAACATTATGAAAAATAACAGAGCTGTCCTGATTTTGTTTGGACGCTATGGCGCAATTATCACAAACACTCGAAGGGGGAACCACATTTGTCTCTATACACACAGAACATAGGTTATCTGATGGAACAGACATGTTAAACAGATTTAGGCAGGCAAACAATGCAATAAAAACGATTTTAAACAAAAACGTTACTGTCTCTTTAAATAATAAAATGACATTTATTTCTGAATGTTCAAAAAACTATGAAGGCAATATCCGATTTTTCTGAAATTTGGACCCCAGTGTCTTAATGCTTAGAAAGTATTGCACAGCAAATATGGAGACTCTAGCTCTTAAAACAAGCAAACCGGAGCTAATTGTTGGATTTAACCGTTTTTACACACCACAATCCCAGCTACAGCCTTGCTGCAGCTTTTTACCTTCCTTAGGGGTCACCATTCACAGAAAAAAGCCTTTTGGATTCACTTTCTGAACCACAGGACCCTCTCACATGAATCTGCATGCACTGCCTTGAAATTCAACTGCACAGCTGAAGTGCCAAAATGAGGCTTCCTCCCTCAGCACACTAGAGTGAAGGGGCCTTCCTGACTAGATTTAGGTGTCTAAAACAAGCCAGATCAATAAAAAAACGTTCCCAAGTGTATGTGAGCTTATAAAATATTTCAAATGGTATAATATTGTAATAAAAACCAATCGATTTAGCCCCTAACAGTGTCTACCAGCATAAAAAACAAAAAGGGGAAGCCTGTTATCTTTTTTGCTGAGGTGAAAGAAAAATGGCTTACCGTTTCCCCTGAGGGGAAAAATGACTGTCATCTAGCATTAGCCTGTGTTGTTAGAGGGAGACTAGTCATACCTGAAGCAGATGAGTCTGCAAACTGTTACCCCCAACTGAAGTTCTCTTGTTTCAACAGTCCTGCGTGGTAACAGTAATGGATTTTAGTTACTTGTGCTAAAATCATAGCCCTCTTAAACAGAAATCTTCATCACTTTTCTGTTATAGAGTAAATAGTACAAGCCAGCACTATTTTAAAATAACAAACTCTTGATAGAAGAATAAAAAACTACAACTAACACCACAAACTCCTCGCCATCCCCGTGGTAGATGCTACTTGTTCAGAGCGGCAAGGAGAATGACTGGGGGGCGGAGCCAGAGGGGGAGCTATATGGACAGCTCTTGCTGTGTGCTCTCCTTGCCTTTCCCTGTGGGGGAGAACATTTCCCACAAGTAATGGATGATGCCGTGGACCGGACACACCAATGTTGGAGAAAACCCTTTACAGAGGTCCAATATGACAGGGGACTCCTTCAGGGAAGCTGGATGTCTCAGAATGTAAAAAACAACTGCGCAATTAGAGCGCGAAAATAGGCCCCTCCCACCATGCACTCAAAGTCAGAGGGCATTAAAAAACTATTCCTAGGAGTAAAATAACAGCCATGTGGAAAACTAGGCCCCAAATAAAGATTTATCACCTCAGTAAAAAACGTTCCTTTATATATATAACGTTTTACATACTAAGCCATAATAGAAAGTAATATGAAAATTACCCTTTACTGCAAGCATGATGCCAGTCGTTATTAAATCACTGCAATCAGGCTTACCTTAACTATATCAGGCACTGTCAGCATTTTCTAGTTCTTATCATTCTCTAGAAAAAAATATACTGAACATACCTCAGGGCAGTTAATTCTGCAGACCGTTCTCCCAGCTGAAGTTTCCCCATACTCTTCAGTTATGTGTGAGAACAGCATTGGACCTTAGTTACAACCTGCTAAGATCATCAAAAACCTCAGGCAAATTCTTCTTCTAATTTCTGCCTGAGGTAAAAAAAACAGTACAACGCCAGCACCGTTTAAAAATAACAAACTTTTGATTGAAGATAAACTACACTAATTCACCACATCTCTCTAGCTACTTCCCTTGTCGAGAGCTGCAAGAGAATGACTGGAGGTGGCAGTTAGGGGAGGAGCTATATAGACAGCTCTGCTGTGGGTGATCCTCTTGCAGCTTCCTGTTGGGAAGGAGAATATCCCACAAGTAATGGATGAATCCGTGGACTGGATACACCTTACAAGAGAAAACACAATTTGCAAAAACGGTACTGTACCTTTAAGAGAAAAAAAGATATACACAAACTGCAAAACAAATTAAAATTGCTTCAATTTTTCTGAAATTTTAACAGTGTACCTACTACGCTTTAGGAGGATTGCACCACAAGTAAATAAGCAATAAACCCCCAATTGACAAAACCGGATTGAAATACAGTATGTCTAAAACCGGTTAAAAACCCCTAAAGCAGCTTGCCACAGCTCTGCTGTGGCCCTACCTGCCCTTAGGAAGCGATAATATGGGGTTTAAAGCTTCAATTAGTCCCTCACAAGACTCTCAGGACAAGTTGCTTGCTGCTAGTAAATGTAGGCCCCACCCACCTGGGGCCTACACAAAACTAACAAACCCTGCCTGAAAGCCATGTGGGTTATAAACAACCCCAAAGAACCCTCAAGCAAATGTCCCATAAAACAGAAAACGTTACTCCCAGACACAAAAATGTTTGTCCCAAATTCACATAACAAACTGAGTGCTCACAAAAAATGTACCCTTTATGCAAGCTAGTAAAAACCTCTGATAACACTAGGATTACTGCTTACCCTTCCCCTAATGGGGACACTGTCAGCCTTTCTGAGTTAACACAGTCTCTGCAGAAAATATGACTGAACATACCTCATTGCTGTATAGCAAGAACCGTTCCTCACACTGAGGTTTTCCTGTACTAATCAGCTTCTGTGGGAACAGCAGTGGACCTTAGTTACAAATGCTAAGATCATCATCCTCCAGGCAGAAATATTCATCTATGTCCTGACTGAGAGTGAATAGTACAACACCGGTACCATTTAAAAATAACAAACCCTTGATTGAAGATCAAATAAAACTAACAGTTTAACACCTCTTCTCTATACTCTTCCTGCTTAGAGCCAGCAAAGAGAATGCCTGGGGGGTGGAGTTAAGGGGGGAGCTATATAGACAGCTCTGCTGTGGTGCTCTCTTTGCTACATCCTGTCAGGTAGGACAATATCCCACAAGTTAGGATGAATCCGTGGACTCGGTACATCATGCAAAAGAAACTAAATTTATGCTTACCTGATAAATTGATTTATTCTATGATACGACGAGTCCACGGATTCATCCTTTACTTGTGGGATATTATCCTCCTGCTAACAGGAAGTGGCAAAGAGCACCACAGCAGAGCTGTCTATATAGCTCCTCCCTTAACTCCACCCCCCAGTTATTCGACCGAAGGTATAGGAAGAAAAATGAGAAACTAAAACGTGCAGAGGTGACTGAAGTTTTAAATCAAAAAATTTAATCTGTCTTAAAATGACTTGGCGGGCCGTGGACTCGTCGTATCATAGAAGAAATCAATTTATCAGGTAAGCATAAATTTACTTTTCTTCTATAAGATACGATGAGTCCACGGATTCATCCTTTACTTGTGGGATACAATACCAAAGCTACAGGACACGGATAAACGGGAGGGACAAGAGAGATGCCTAAACAAAAGGCACCACTGCTTGAAGAACTTTTCTCCCAAAAATAGCCTCCGAAGAAGCAAAAGTATCAAATTTTAAAATTTGGAAAAGGTATGAAGGGAAGACCAAGTCCCAGCCTTACAAATCTGTTCAACAGAAGCAACGTTTTTAAAAGCCCATGTGGAAGCCACCGCTCTAGTAGAGTGAGCTGTAATCCTTTCAGGAGGCTGCTGTCCAGCAGTCTCGTATGCCAACCGGATGATGCTTTTCAGCCAAAAAGAAAGAGAGGTAGCCATAGCTTTTTGACCTCTATGTTTTCCAGAATAGACAACAAACAGAGAAGATGTTTGACAAAAATCTTTGGTCGCTTGCAAGTAAAACTTCAAAGCACGAACCACGTCCAAATTGTTTAACAGACACTCCTCCTTAGAAGAAGGGTTAGGACACAGAGAAGGAACAACAATTTCCTGATTAAAATTCTTATTAGTAACAACCTTAGGAAGGAATCCAGGTTTGGTACGCAAAACCACCTTATCGGAATGGAAAACAAGATAAGGCGAGTCACATTGCAATGCAGATAGTTCAGAAACTCTTTGAGACGAAGAGATAGCAACTAAAAACAGAACTTTCCAAGATAGAAGCTTAATATCTATGGAATGCATAGGTTCAAACGGAACCCCTTGAAGAACTTTAAGAACTAAATTCAAACTCCATGGCGGAGCAACAGGTTTAAACATAGGCTTGATTCTAACCAAAGCCTGACAAAACGACTGAACGTCTGGAACATCTGCCAGACGCTTATGCAGTAAAATTGATAAAGCAGATAACCCCTTCCCCAATCCTTTTTGGAGAAAGGACAAAATCCTAGGAATCCTGATCTTACTCCATGAGTAGCCTTTGGATTCGCACCAATAAAGATATTTACGCCATATCTTATGGTAAATTTTCCTAGTCACAGGCTTTCGAGCCTGAATCAAGGTATCTATGACCGACTCAGAGAATCCCCGCTTAGATAAAATCAAGCGTTCAATCTCCAGGCAGTCAGCCGCAGAGAAACTAGATTTGGATGCTGGAATGGACCTTGAATGAGAAGGTCCTGAATCAGTGGCAGTTTCCACGGTGGCAGAGATGACATTTCCACCAGGTCTGCATACCAAGTTCTGCGTGGCCACGCAGGTGCTATCAAAATTACCGAAGCCCTCTCCTGTTTGATTCTGGCAATCAGACGAGGAACGAGAGGAAAAGGAGGAAACACATAAGCCAGGTTGAACGACCAAGGTACTGCTAGAGCATCTATCAGTATTGTTTGGGGATCCCTCGATCTGGACCCGTAACAAGGAAGTTTGGCATTCTGACGAGATGCCATCAGATCAAATTCTAGTGTGCCCCATTGATGAATCAATTGTGCAAACACCTCCGGATGGAGCTCCCACTCCACCGAATGAAAAGTCTGTTGACTTAGAAAATCCGCTTCCCAGTTCTCCACTCCTGGGATATAGATTGCTGATAGATGGCAAGAGTGAGTCTCTGCCCATCAAATTATTTTGGAAACCTCTATCATCGCTAGAGAACTCTTTGTTCCCCCTTGATGATTGATATATTCTACAGTTGTGATATTGTCCGACTGGAATCTTATGAATTTGGCCGAAGCCAGCTGAGGCCACGCCTGAAGCGCGTTGAATATCGCTCTAAGTTCTAGAATATTTATTGGAAGGAGAGCCTCCTCCTGAGTCCACACACCCTGTGCCTTTAGGGAATTCCAGACTGCACCCCAGCCCAATAGGCTGGTGTCCGTCGTCCCTATGACCCATGCTGGCCTGCGGAAACACATTCCCTGGGACAGATGATCCTGTGACAACCACCAAAGAAGAGAGTCTCTGGTCTCTTGATCCAGATTTATCTGAGGAGATAAATTTGCATAGTCCCCATTCCACTGTCTGAGCATGCATAGATGCAGTGGTCTGAGATGCAAGCGAGCAAACTGAACTATGTCCATTGCCGCTACCATTAGTCCAATTACCTCCATACACCAGCCACTGACGGCCGAGGAATGGAATGAAGTGCTCGGCAGGTGGTTAAGATCTTTGATTTTCTGACCTCCGTCAGAAAATTTTTCATGTCTACCGAGTCCATCAGAGTTCCCAGGAATGGAACCCTTGTGAGAGGGACAAGTGAACTCTTCTTTATGTTCACCTTCCACCCGTGAGATCTTAGAAAAGCCAACACGATGTCCGTGTGAGATTTGGCTAGTTGGTAAGATGACGCCTGAATCAAGATATCGTCCAGATAGGGCGCCACTGCTATGACCCGCGGCCTTAGAACCGCCAGAAGGGACCCTAGCACCTTTGTGAAAATTCTGGGAGCTGTGGCCAACCCGAAAGGAAGAGCCACAATCTGGTAATGCTTGTCCAGGAAGGCGAACCTGAGGAACTGGTGATGATCTTTGTGGATAGGAATGTGAAGATACGCATCCGTCAAATCCATGGTGGTCATATATTGACCTTCCTGGATCATTGGTAAAATTCCAAATGGTCTCCATCTTGAAGGATGGGACTCTGAGAAATTTGTTTAGGATCTTGAGATCTAAAATCGGTATGAAGGTTCCTTCTTTTTTGGGAACCACGAACAGATTGGAGTAAAACCCCTGCCCCTGTTTTGCTTTTGGAACTGGGCAGATTACCCCCATAGTATATAGGTCTTCTACACAGCGTAAGAACGCCTCTCTTTTTGTCTGGTTTACAGACAACCGTGAAAGATGAAATCTCCCCCTTGGAGGAGAATCTTTGAATTCTAGAGGATACTCCTGGGTCACAATTTCTAATGCCCAGGAATCCTGAACGTCTCTTGCCCAAGCCTGAGCAAAGAGAGAAAGTCTGCCCCCCAATAGATCCGGTCCTGGATTGGGGGCTACCCCTTCATGCTGTCTTGGTAGCAGCAGCGGGTTTCTTAGCCTGTTTACCTTTATTCTAGGTCTGGTTAGGTCTCCACACTGACTTGGATTGAGCAAAATTCCCCTCCTGCTTTGTGGCAGGGGAGGAGGTAGCGGGACCACCTTTGAAGTTTCGAAAGGAACGAAAATTATTTTGTTTGGCCCTCATTAATTTGTCTTATCCTGAGGAAGGGCATGGCCTTTTCCTCCAGTGATGTCGGAAATGATCTCCTTCAGTTTAGGCCCAAATAGCGTCTTACCCTTGAAAGGAATAGCTAATAGCTTAGGTTTTGATGACACATCAGCAGACCAGGACTTAAGCCATAATGCTCTACGCGCTAACATGGCAAAACCTGAATTCTTTGCCGCTAATTTAGCCAGTTGAAAAGCGGCATCTGTAATAAAAGAATTAGCTAGCTTGAGAGCCTTAATTCTATCTAAAATATCATCCAATGGGGTCTCAACCTTAAGAGCTTCCTCCAAGAGCCTCGAACCAAAAAGCAGCTGCAGTAGTTACAGGAACAATGCACGCTATAGGTTGCAGAATAAAACCCTGATGAATAAATATTTTCTTTAGAAGACCCTCTAATTTTTTATCCATAGGATCTTTGAAAGCATAACTGTCCTCAATAGGTATAGTTGTACGCTTAGCTAGGGTAGAAATAGCTCCCTCCACCTTAGGGACCGTCTGCCACGAATCCCGAATGGTGTCAGATATGGGAAACATTTTCTTAAAAGTAGGAGGGGGAGAGAACGGAATGCCTGGTCTATCCCATTCCTTAGTAACAATGTCCGAAATCCTCTTAGGGACCGGAAAAAAATTAGTGTAAGTAGGAACCTCTAGATATCTAGCCATTTTAAACAATTTCACTGGTGGAATTACAATAGGGTCACAATCATCCAGAGTCGCTAAAACCTCCCTGAGCAACAAGCAGAGGTGTTCAAGCTTAAACTTAAAAGCCGTCATATCTGAGTCTGTTTGAGGGAACATCTCTCCAGAATCAGAAAGCTCTCCCTCAGACAGCAATTCCCCCACCCCCAATTCAGAACATTGTGAGGGTACATCGGAGATGGCTAATAAAGCGTCAGAGGGCTCAGCATTTACTCTCATACCGGACCTACTGCGCTTCCCCTGGAAACCAGGCAGTTTAGATAATACCTCTGTGAGGGTAGTAGATATAACTGCGGCCATATCTTGCAGGGTGAAAGAATTAGACGCACTAGAAGTACTTGGCGTCGCTTGTGCGGGCGTTAAAGGGTGTCACACTTGGGGAGAAGTAGATGGCATAACCTGATTCTCTTCTGACTGAAAATCATTCTGAGACATACTTTTATCAGCTAAAATATGTTCTTTGCAATGTAAGGCCCTTTCAGTACATGAGGGACACATTTTAAGTGGGGGTTCCACAATGGCTTCTAAACACATGGAACATTGGCTTTCTTCAATGTCAGACATGTTAAACAGGCTAGTAATGACCACAAACAGGCTTGAAAACACTTTATTTAGTGAAAAAATAACAATCTGAAAAAACGGTACTGGGCCTTTAAGAGAAAAAAGGCATACAATTTTTCCAAAACTGATTGAAAACAATAAAATTATCCCAATTTTATGATAGAAGCATCCCAACTTTGCAGCTAAGTTTGCCCCACAAGGAAAGGAATACTTAACCCTTAACAGAAAAAATGGAAAATTATAAAAACTTTTATTTCAATAAAAAGCACCCCCTGCAGGGCTGTGGCGCCTACCTGCCCTCAGGGGTCCGTAAAACCGGGTTAAACCTTCGATTTGGCCCAATACTGCTCACAAAGGCCCACCGGAGTTGGAGCTTGCTGCTTGCCTGAGAAAAACAACTGCGCAACTATAGCGCGAAAATAAGCCCCACCCATCTCCCTCAATGTCTCACAGCCTAAATTAACCGCACTAGAGCGGTCTAAAACCTAGCCATGTGGGTTCATATACCCATAAATGAAGCCATGTGTACCCTTCTCAATAAAGCATAAAAACGTCTCTCATAAAAAACGTTATCTGCACTCCCAGTCATCTAAACGTTTGCCCACAAACATTCTAACATCAGTGTCAACCATTTTTTTATAGCCCATATATGCAAGCTCAGTAATACCCCTCTTTAAACTTTAGAATTACTGCTTACCCTCTCCCTCATGGGGATACTGTCAGCCAATTCTGAAATAACACAGTCTCTCCAGAATAAAATGACTGAACATACCTCACTGTTTATAGCATGAAAAACGTTCCTCACACTGAAGTTTCTTAAGTACTCCTCAGCCATTCTGTGGAAACTGCACTGGATCTTAGTAACAAAACTGCTAAGATCATCAGCCTCCAGGTAGAAGTCTTCATCCATCTGCTGCCTGAGGGAAAATAGTACACACCGGTACAATTTAAAATAAAAAAACTCTTGCTTGAAGAAAATAAAAACTAACATTTTATCCCCTCTTTCACTTTACCCTTCCTATTACTTAGAGTAGACAAAGAGAATGACTGGGGGGTAGAGTCAAGGGAGGAGCTTTATAGACAGCTCTGCTGTGGTGCTCTTTGCCACTTCCTGTTAGGAGGATAATATCCCACAACGATGAATCCGTGGCCTCGTCGTATCTTATAGAAGAAATCTGCGTTACCTGCATGCGTAGTAAGAGTTGGTGGTAGGGAACTTGCTTCTCAGGGGAACTGGACCCACAGAGGTGGATGGTTCAGCGGATCCCTTGATTCCCCGATCCTGCGGAATTGAGCACTCTAAAACGGCATTTGGAACATAACTGAAGGGTATGTATCACCCGGCCCAATTCGTATTCTTCACCGGAAACAGAAACTGACGCAGACACATCCGTCTCCACAATATCAGAATGCTCCATAACAGGGATATTGAATACAAAAAACAGACCAAATAAGAAAGTGTAAACGCACCTGACACCCACAATGGCTGGGGCACCACCTTCTATGAACCAGATACCAGCGGACCAGAATTCTTCCATCGTCACACCGTCAGGAATGCGGAAATTGAGAGTCAAAACGTGACCACGCCCGGTCACCAGGGGCACCGTGCAGTCCAGAAAAAGCACGCTCAACCATAAAGGCCGTTATGTTCCACAAGCCATGAGTCTAAGCAACACTACACATAAGCAGGTATAATCACATAATAAACATTTCCTCTCTGGAAAACAGAATTTATGCTTACCTGATAAATTACTTTCTCCAACGGTGTGTCCGGTTCACGGCGTCATCCATAATTTGTGGGAATATTCTCCTCCCCAACAGGAAACACCGTTGGAGAAAGTAATTTATCAGGTAAGCATAAATTCTGTTTTCTCCAACATTGGTGTGTCCGGTCCACAGCGTCATCCATAACTTGTGGGAACCAATACCAAAGCTTTAGGACACGGATGAAGGGAGGGATCAAATCAGGTTACCTAAACGGAAGGCACCACGGCTTGCAAAACCTTTCTCCCAAAAATAGCCTCCGAAGAAGCATAAGTATCAAATTTGTAGAATTTGGCAAAATTGTGCAGAGAAGACCAAGTCGCTGCCTTACATATCTGATCCACAGAAGCCTCGTTCTTGAAGGCCCATGTGGAAGCCACAGCCCTAGTAGAGTGAGCTGTGATTCGTTCAGGAGGCTGCCGTCCGGCAGTCTCATAAGCCAATCGGATGATGCTTTTCAGCCAGAAAGAAAGAGAGGTAGCAGTAGCTTTTTGTCCTCTCCTCTTACCAGAATAAACGACAAACAAAGAAGAAGTTTGTCTGAAATCCTTTGTTGCTTCTAAATAGAACTTTAAAGCACGGACCACATCTAAATTGTGTAACAAACGTTCCTTCTTTGAAACTGGATTCGGACACAAAGAAGGAACAACTATTTCCTGGTTAATATTCTTATTGAAAACAACTTTTGGAAGAAAACCAGGCTTGGTACGCAAAACAACCTTATCTGAATGGAATATCAGATAGGGTGGATCACACTGCAAAGCAGATAATTCAGAAACTCTTCTAGCAGAAGAAATAGCAACCAAAAACAGAACTTTCCAAGATAGTAACTTGATATCTATGGAATGTAAGGGTTCAAACGGAACCCCTTGAAGAACTGAAAGAACTAAATTTAGACTCCAGGGAGGAGTCAAGGGTCTGTAAACAGGCTTGATTCTGACCAAAGCCTGTACAAAAGCTTGTACATCTGGCACAGCTGCCAGTCGTTTGTGTAACAAGACAGATAAAGCAGAAATCTGTCCTTTTAGAGAACTCGCTGACAATCCCTTATCCAAACCTTCTTGGAGAAAGGAGAGGATCTTAGGAATTTTAATCTTACTCCAGGAGAATCCCTTGGATTCACACCAACAGATATATCTTTTCCATATTTTATGGTAAATCTTTCTAGTCACAGGTTTTCTGGCTTGGACCAGAGTATCTATCACTGAATTTGAAAACCCACGCTTGGATAAAATCAAACGTTCAATTTCCAAGCAGTCAGCTGCAGAGAAAACTAGATTTGGATGTTCGAATGGACCTTGTACTAGAAGATCCTGTCTCAAAGGTAGCTTCCATGGTGGAGCCGATGACATATTCACCAGGTCTGCATACCAAGTCCTGCGCGGCCACGCAGGAGCTATCAGAATCACTGAGGCCTTCTCCTGTTTGATCCTGGCTACAAGCCTGGGAAGGAGAGGGAATGGTGGAAACGCATAAGCTAGGTTGAACGACCAAGGCGCCACTAATTCATCCACTAGAGTCGCCTTGGGATCCCTGGATCTGGACCCGTAGCAAGGAACTTTGAAGTTCTGACGAGACGCCATCAGATCCATGTCTGGAATGCCCCATAATTGAGTTGAGTCAACTGGGCAAACACCTCCGGGTGGAGTTCCCACTCCCCCGGATGGAAAGATAATCCGCTTCCCAGTTGTCTACTCCTGGGATGTGAATTGCAGATAGGTGGCAGGAGTGATCCTCCGCCCATTTGATGATTTTGGATACCTCTCTCATCGCCAAGGAACTCCTTGTTCCCCCCTGATGGTTAATGTAAGCTACAGTCGTCATGTTGTCTGACTGGAATCTTATGAATCCGGCCTTCGCTAGTTGAGGCCAAGCCCGGAGAGCATTGAATATCGCTCTCAGTTCCAGGATGTTGATCGGGAGAAGAGACTCTTCCCGAGACCATAAACCCTGAGCTTTCAGGGAATCCCAGACCGCGCCCCAGCCTAATAGACTGGCGTCGGTCGTGACAATGACCCACTCTGGTCTGCGGAAACTCAGTCCCTGAGACAGGTGATCCTGGGACAACCACCAACGGAGTGAGTCTCTGGTCATCTGGTCTACTTGAATCTTTGGAGACAAGTCTGTATAGTCCCCATTCCACTGCTTGAGCATGCACAGTTGTAATGGTCTTAGATGAATCCGAGCAAAAGGAACTATGTCCATTGCTGCAACCATCAACCCTACTACTTCCATGCATTGAGCTATGGAAGGCTGCAGAATAGAGTGAAGAACTTGACAAGCGTTTAGAAGCTTTAACTTTCTGACTTCTGTCAGGAAGATCTTCATTTCTACAGAATCTATTACTGTTCCCAAAAAGGGAACTCTTGTTGACGGAGACAGGGAACTCTTTTCTACGTTCACCTTCCACCCGTGAGATCTGAGAAAGGCTAGAACAATGTCTGTATGAGCCTTTGCTTTGGAAAGAGACGACGCTTGGATAAGAATGTCGTCCAGATAAGGTGCCACTGCAATACCCCTTGGTCTTAGAACCGCTAGAAGGGACCCGAGCACCTTTGTGAAAATTCTTGGAGCAGTGGCTAGCCCGAATGGGAGAGCCACGAACTGATAATGTTTGTCCAGAAAGGCGAACCTTAGGAACTGATGATGATCTTTGTGGATAGGAATATGTAGATACGCATCCTTTAAATCCACGGTAGTCATAAATTGACCCTCCTGGATTGTAGGTAAAATTGTTCGAATGGTTTCCATTTTGAACGATGGAACTCTGAGAAATTTGTTTAGAATTTTTAAATCCAGAATTGGTCTGAAAGTTCCCTCTTTTTTGGGAACTACAAACAGATTTGAGTAAAACCCCTGACCTTGTTCCACAGTTGGAACTGGATGTATTACTCCCATCTTTAACAGGTCTTCTACACAATGTAAGAATACCTGTCTCTTTATTTGGTTTGAAGATAAGTGAGACATGTGGAACCTTCCCCTTGGGGGTAGTTCCTTGAATTCTAGAAGATAACCCTGAGAGACTATTTCTAGTGCCCAGGGATCCTGAACATCTCTTGCCCAAGCCTGAGCAAAGAGAGAGAGTCTGCCCCCTACTAGATCCGGTCCCGGATCGGGGGCTACCCCTTCATGCTGTTTTGGTAGCAGCAGCAGGCTTCTTGGCCTGTTTACCCTTGTTCCAGCCTTGCATTGGTTTCCAAGCTGGTTTAGTCTGGGAAGCGTTACCCTCTTGTCTAGAGGCTGCAGAGTTGGAAGCCGGTCCGTTCCTGAAATTGCGAAAGGAACGAAAATTGGACTTATTCTTAGCCTTGAAAGGTCTATCTTGTGGGAGGGCATGGCCCTTTCCCCCAGTGATGTCTGAAATAATCTCTTTCAATTCTGGCCCAAAAAGGGTCTTACCTTTGAAAGGGATATTAAGCAATTTTGTCTTGGAAGATACATCCGCCGACCAAGACTTGAGCCAGAGCGCTCTGCGCGCCACAATTGCAAACCCTGAATTTTTCGCCGCTAACCTCGCTAACTGCAAAGTGGCGTCTAAAATAAAGGAATTAGCTAACTTAAGTGCGTGAATTCTGTCCATGACTTCCTCATACGGAGTCTCCCTACTGAGCGACTTTTCCAGTTCCTCGAACCAGAACCACGCCGCTGTAGTGACAGGAATAATGCACGAAATAGGTTGAAGGAGGTAACCTTACTGTACAAAAATCTTTTTAAGCAAACCCTCCAATTTTTTATCCATAGGATCTTTGAAAGCACAATTGTCCTCAATGGGAATGGTCGTGCGCTTGGCTAGTGTAGAAACCGCCCCCTCGACCTTAGGGACTGTTTGCCATAAGTCCTTCCTGGGGTCGACCATGGGGAACAATTTCTTAAATATAGGAGGAGGGACAAAAGGTATGCCTGGCTTCTCCCACTCCTTATTCACTATTTCCGCCACCCGTTTAGGTATCAGAAAGGCATCAGGGTGCACCGGGACCTCTAGGATTGCACAATTTTTCTGGGATGACCAGATTATCACAATCATCCAGAGTAGATAGCACCTCCTTAAGTAATGCGCGGAGATGCTCTAATTTAAATTTAAATGTCACAAAATCAGGTTCTGCCTGCTGAGAAATTCTTCCTGTATCAGAAATTTCTCCATCTGACAAACCCTCCCTCACTGCCACTTCAGACAGGTGTGAGGGTATGACAGAAAAATTATCATCAGCGCCCTCCTGCTCTACAGTGTTTAAAGCAGAGCAATCGCGCTTTCTCTGAAATGCTGGCATTTTGGATAAAATATTAGCTATGGAGTTATCCATTACTGCCGTCAATTGTTGCATAGTAACAAGCATTGGCGCGCTAGAAGAACTAGGGGTCGCCTGCGCGGGCATAACTGGTATAGACACAGAAGGAGATGATGTAGAACTATCTCTACTTCCTTCATCTGAATCATCCTGGGCAACCTTACTATTTGTGACAGTACTGTCCTTACTATGTTTGGACGCTATGGCACCATTATTACATATGTTTGAAGGGGGAACCACATTGGCTTCCATACATACAGAACATGATCTATCTGAAGGAACAGACATGTTAAACAGGCTTAAACTGGTTAATAAAGCACAAAAACCGTTTTAAAACAAAACCGTTACTGTCTCTTTAAATGTTAAACAGGGCACACTTTATTACTGAATATGTGAAAAACTATGAAGGAATTATCCAATCTTTACCAAATTTTCACCACAGTGTCTTAATGCATTCAAAGTATTGCACCCCAATTTTCAAGCTGTTAACCCTTAAAATGTGGAAACCGGAGCCGTTTGTAATTTTAACCCCACTACAGTCCCAGCCACAGCCTTTGTTGCGACTTCACCAATCCCAGGGGGTATACGATACCAATTCAAGCCTTCTAGGAACGTTTTCAGTGGATACCAGACCCTCACACATGCAGCTGCATGCACTGTACTCAAAAGTAACTGCGCAATAATGGCGCGAAAATGAGGCTCTGCCTACTATAGTGAAAGGCCCTTCCTGACTGGGAAGGTGTCTAAATTATTGCCTGGCGATAAAAACGTTCCCCAAACAATAAAAGTGTGAAAATTACTTCAAACTTTCAAAAATAACTTAAATAAACAATCGATTTAGCCCTTAAGAGTGTCCACCAGTTAATAGCCCATAATAAGCCTTTTATTCTTTCTAAGTCTAAGAAAATGGCTTACCGATCCCCATGAGGGAAAAATGACAGCCTTCCAGCATTAGACAGTTTTATTAGAAAAATGGCTAGTCATACCTTGAGCAGAAAAGTCTGCAAACTGTTCCCCCCAACTGAAGTTCTCTCAGCTCAACAGTCCTGCGTGGAAACAGCAATTGATTTTAGTTACTGCTGCTAAAATCATAATCCTCTTTTAAACAGAACTCTTCATCTCTTTCTGTTTCAGAGTAAATAGTACATACCAGCACTATTTTAAAATAAACTCTTGATAGAAGAATAAAAAACTACAACTAAACACCACATACTCTTCACCATCTCCGTGGAGATGCTACTTGTTCAGAGCGGCAAAGAGAATGACTGGGGGGGCGGAGCCTGGGAGGGGCTATATGGACAGCTTTTGCTGTGCTCTTTGCCATTTCCTGTTGGGGAGGAGAATATTCCCACAAGTTATGGATGACGCCGTGGACCGGACACACTAATGTTGGAGAAAACATTTGTATTACAATACAATCATAACAAAAGTAAAATGAAACGATCTTACCAGAATCTACGCCGTGGAAAAGGAACACAGCCTTTCAAATGTGACAGATAGTAGCCTCGCCTCTGCCATGGACTTGAGTCGGGATGGGTTCGCAGAAAGACTCTCCTGCAACTCCGGACACTAACTTTAATCCACGCTCTAACTGAGAGGCTGACAGGATTATTTAAAAGTCCAGTCCCATACCGAATAGAACTACCCTCCATAAGAGACTATCGAAACCTCTGACATTTCTCTGCCAACCACCTGGGACGAAATTCAAAGAATGACTGGGGGATGAGGGAAGTGGGAGAGGTATTTAAGCTTTTGGCTGGGGTGTCTTTGCCTCCTCCTGGTGGCCAGGTTCTGAATTCCCAAAAGTAATGATTGCAGCTGTGGACTCTTTCCATTTATGAGGAAAAGAACAATTTTAACTGAATAAACTTTTGCAACAATTTTAATGTTCCTAGCAGCATAAATGTAAAAATAATATATAATTTAATACATATTTTTATTGACAATCTAGAATTGACAAAAAGATAAACAATATATTAATAAGAAACCACCAATTTATGGAATAGTTTAGTGATCATACAGTACACCACCTCCCTTACAATTATTATTCTTCAATTAAGCTGATTCAGCATGCAAAAATGCTTTCCATTGAGTGATTTATGAAATTCATTGCCCACTGAGCGATACTGACTTAGATGATTGACACAGATATAAATTTACTCTGTACATGAGCTTTAGAGGATATAGTAGATTTTCCCTTAGTAAGTCAGAAACAAAGCACTATGGTGAAATGGCCAGGAACAATTTTAGCAACAGCATGACTAATTTGTTTTGACACTTACTAACAAAGATTAACGAAAGGGAAGGAACTTATCTATACAAACTGACTGCACTAAAATGAATCAATTATGTGTATTTATTTAAGCATCATAAAATTAACTTCATACACTTAGATAAAATTGAAACCATTTCTTAGGCCATTGTTTTATTTAACAAATGTAAAGAAATGCAACCATTTCAGGTAACACATTTTACAATTTTGTATATATTAACTTAATCTTTTCTGAAAAACTTTCATGGGTGGCCATAAGAGAGACAAATAAATAATACATAATGCTACTTTAAAAGTTATATAAACACTTCCATTCATTGGATGAGCAGCCTCATGGTTTACATTTATTCAGAAACGTGCAAATGAGGGATGCTTTATATTTGGTGAATCAAACTTGACTGTTAACGAGTTTTACAAGTACCCCTGTACTGTATTTTATATAAAAAACATAATTTATGTAAGAACTTACCTGATAAATTCATTTCTTTCATATTAGCAAGAGTCCATGAGCTAGTGACGTATGGGATATACATTCCTACCAGGAGGGGCAAAGTTTCCCAAACCTTAAACTGCCTATAAATACACCCCTCACCACACCCACAAATCAGTTTAACGAATAGCCAAGAAGTGGGGTGATAAGAAAAAAGTGCGAAAGCATATAAAATAAGGAATTGGAATAATTGTGCTTTATACAAAAAAATCATAACCACCACAAAAAAGGGCGGGCCTCATGGACTCTTGCTAATATGAAAGAAATGAATTTATCAGGTAAGTTCTTACATAAATTATGTTTTCTTTCATGTAATTAGCAAGAGTCCATGAGCTAGTGACGTATGGGATAATGACTACCCAAGATGTGGATCTTTCCACGCAAGAGTCACTAGAGAGGGAGGGATAAAATAAAGACAGCCAATTCCTGCTGAAAATAATCCACACCCAAAATAAAGTTTAATGAAAAACATAAACAGAAGATTCAAACTGAAACCGCTGCCTGAAGTACTTTTCTACCAAAAACTGCTTCAGAAGAAGAAAATACATCAAAATGGTAGAATTTAGTAAAAGTATGCAAAGAGGACCAAGTTGCTGCTTTGCAAATCTGATCAACCGAAGCTTCATTCCTAAACGCCCAGGAAGTAGAAACTGACCTAGTAGAATGAGCTGTAATCCTTTGAGGCGGAGTTTTACCCGACTCGACATAGGCATGATGAATTAAAGATTTCAACCAAGATGCCAAAGAAATGGCAGAAGCTTTCTGGCCTTTTCTAGAACCGGAAAAGATAACAGACTAGAAGTCTTTCGGAAAGACTTAGTAGCTTCAACATAATATTTCAAAGCTCTAACAACATCCAAAGAATGCAACGATTTCTCCTTAGAATTCTTAGGATTAGGACATAATGAAGGAACCACAATTTCTCTACTAATGTTGTTGGAATTCACAACCTTAAGTAAAAATTCAAAAGAAGTTTGCAACACCGCCTTATCCTGATGAAAAATCAGAAAAGGAGACTCACAAGAAAGAGCAGATAATTCAGAGACTCTTCTGGCAGAAGAGATCGCCTAAAGGAACAAAACTTTCCAAGAAAGTAATTTAATGTCCAATGAATGCATAGGTTCAAACGGAGGAGCTTGAAGAGCCCCCAGAACCAAATTCAAACTCCAAGGAGGAGAAATTGACTTAATGACAGGTTTTATACGAACCAAAGCTTGTACAAAACAATGAATATCAGGAAGATTAGCAATCTTTCTGTGAAAAAGAACAGAAAGAGCAGAGATTTGTCCTTTCAAAGAACTTGCGGATAAACCTTTATCTAAACCATCCTGAAGAAACTGTAAAATTCTCGGAATTCTAAAAGAATGCCAAGAAAAATGATGAGAAAGACACCAAGAAATATAAGTCTTCCAGACTCTATAATATATCTCTCTGGATACAGATTTACGAGCCTGTAACATAGTATTAATCACAGAGTCAGAGAAACCTCTTTGACCAAGAATCAAGCGTTCAATCTCCATACCTTTAAATTTAAGGATTTGAGATCCTGATGGAAAAAAGGACCTTGCGACAGAAGGTCTGGTCTTAGCGGAAGAGTCCACGGTTGGCAAGAGGCCATCCGGACAAGATCCGCATACCAAAACCTGTGAGGCCATGCCGGAGCTACCAGCAGAACAAACGAGCATTCCTTCAGAATCTTGGAGATTACTCTTGGAAGAAGAACTAGAGGCGGAAAGATATAGGCAGGATGATACTTCCAAGGAAGTGATAATGCATCCACTGCTTCCGCCTGAGGATCCTGGGATCTGGACAGATACCTGGGAAGTTTCTTGTTTAGATGAGACGCCATCAGATCTATTTCTGGAAGCTCCCACATTTGAACAATCTGAAGAAATACCTCTGGGTGAAGAGACCATTCGCCCGGATTTAACGTTTGGCGACTGAGATAATCCGCTTCCCAATTGTCTATACCTGGGATATGAACCGCAGAGATTAGACAGGAGCTGGATTCCGCCCAAACCAGAATTCGAGATACTTCTTTCATAGCCAGAGGACTGTGAGTCCCTCCTTGATGATTGATGTATGCCACAGTAGTGACATTGTCTGTCTGAAAACAAATGAACGATTCTCTCTTCAGAAGAGGCCAAGACTGAAGAGCTCTGAAAATTGCACGGAGTCCCAAAATATTGATCGGTAATCTCACCTCCTGAGATTCCCAAACTCCTTGTGCCGTCAGAGATCCCCACACAGCTCCCCAACCTGTGAGACTTGCATCTGTTGAAATTACAGTCCAGGTCGGAAGAACAAAAGAAGCCCCCTGAATTAAACGATGGTGATCTGTCCACCACGTTAGAGAGTGTCGTACAATCGGTTTTAAAGATATTAATTGAGATATCTTTGTGTAATCCCTGCACCATTGATTCAGCATACAGAGCTGAAGAGGTCGCATGTGAAAACGAGCAAAGGGGATCGCGTCCGATGCAGCAGTCATAAGACCTAAAAATTCTGTGCATAAGGCTACCGAAGGGAATGATTGTGACTGAAGGTTTCGACAAGCTGAAATCAATTTTAGACGTCTCTTGTCTGTCAAAGACAGAATCATGGACACTGAATCTATCTGGAAACCCAGAAAGGTTACCCTTGTCTGAGGAATCAATTAACTTTTTAGTGAATTGATCCTCCAACCATGATCTTGAAGAAACAACACAAGTCGATTCGTATGAGATTCTGCTAAATGTAAAGACTGAACAAGTACCAAGATATCGTCCAAATAAGGAAATACCACAATACCCTGTTCTCTGATTACAGACAGAAGGGCACCGAGAACCTTTGTAAAAATTCTTGGAGCTGTAGCTAGGCCAAACGGCAGAGCCACAAACTGGTAATGCTTGTCCAGAAAAGAGAATCTCAGGAACTGATAATGATCTGGATGAATCGGAATATGCAGATATGCATCCTGTAAATCTATTGTGGACATATAATGCCCTTGCTGAACAAAAGGCAAGATAGTCCTTACAGTTACCATTTTGAACGTTGGTATCCTTACATAACGATTCAATATTTTTAGATCCAGAACTGGTCTGAAGGAATTCTCCTTCTTTGGTACAATGAAGAGATTTGAATAAAACCCCATCCCCTGTTCCAGAACTGGAACTGGCATAATTACTCTAGCCAACTCTAGATCTGAAACACATTTCAGAAATGCTTGAGCTTTCACTGAATTTACTGGGACACGGGAAAGAAAAAATCTCTTTGCAGGAGGTCTTATCTTGAAACCAATTCTGTACCCTTCTGAAACAATGTTCTGAATCCAAAGATTGTGAACAGAATTGATCCAAATTTCTTTGAAAAAACGTAACCTGCCCCCTACCAGCTGAGCTGGAATGAGGGCCGCACCTTCATGTGGACTTAGAAGCTGGCTTTGCTTTTCTAGAAGGCTTGGATTTATTCCAGACTGGAGATGGTTTCCAAACTGAAACTGCTCCTGAGGATGAAGGATCAGGCTTTTGTTCTTTGTTGAAACGAAAGGAACGAAAACGATTATTAGCCCTGTTTTTACCCTTAGATTTTTTATCCTGTGGTAAAAAAGTTCCTTTCCCACCAGTAACAGTTGAGATAATAGAATCCAACTGAGAACCAAATAATTTGTTACCCTGGAAAGAAATGGAAAGTAGAGTTGATTTAGAAGACATATCAGCATTCCAAGTTTTAAGCCATAAAGCTCTTCTAGCTAAAATAGCTAGAGACATAAACCTGACATCAACTCTGATAATATCAAAAATGGCATCACAGATAAAATTATTAGCATGTTGAAGAAGAAGAATAATATTATGAGAATCATGATCTGTTACTTGTTGCGCTAAAGTTTCCAACCAAAAAGTTGAAGCTGCAGCAACATCAGCCAATGATATAGCAGGTCTAAGAAGATTACCTGAACACAGATAAGCTTTTCTTAGAAAGGATTCAATTTTCCTATCTAAAGGATCCTTAAACGAAGTACCATCTGACGTAGGAATAGTAGTACGTTTAGCAAGGGTAGAAATAGCCCCATCAACTTTAGGGATTTTGTCCCAAAATTCTAATCTGTCAGACGGCACAGGATATAATTGCTTAAAACGTTTAGAAGGAGTAAATGAATTACCCAAATTATTCCATTCTCTGGAAATTACTTCAGAAATAGCACCAGGAACAGGAAAAACTTCTGGAATAACCACAGGAGATTTAAAGACCTTATCTAAACGTTTAGATTTAGTATCAAGAGGACCAGAATCCTTAATTTCTAAAGCAATTAGTACTTCTTTAAGTAAAGAACGAATAAATTCCATTTTAAATAAATATGAAGATTTATCAGCATCAATCTCTGAGACAGAATCCTCTGAACCAGAAGAGTCATTAGAATCAGAATGATGATGTTCATTTAAAAATTCATCTGTATAAAGAGAAGTTTTAAAAGATTTTTTATGTTTACAAGGAGGAGGAATAACAGACATAGCCTTCTTTATGGATTCAGAAACAAAATCTCTTATGTTATCAGGAACATTCTGAACATTAGATGTTGATGGAACTGCAACAGGTAATGGTACATTACTAAAGGAAATATTATCTGCATTAACAAGTTTGTCATGACAATTAATACAAACAACAGCTGGAGGAATAGCTACCAAAAGTTTACAGCAGATACACTTAGCTTTGGTAGTTCCAGCACCAGACAGCGATTTTCCTGAAGTATCTTCTGACTCAGATGCAACGTGAGACATCTTGCAATATGTAAGAGAAAAAACAACATATAAAGCAAAATTGATCAAATTCCTTAAATGACAGTTTCAGGAATGGGAAAAAATGCCAGTGAACAAGCTTCTAGCAATCAGAAGCAATAAAAAATGAGACTTAAATAATGTGGAGACAAAAGCGACGCCCATATTTTTTTAGCGCCAAATAAGACGCCCACATTATTTGGCACCTAAATGCTTTTGGCGCCAAAAATGACGCCACGTCCGGAACGCCGACATTTTTTGGCGCAAAAGAACGTCAAAAATGACGCAACTTCCGGCGACACGTATGACGCCGGAAACAGAAAAGATTTTTTTGCGCCAAAAAAGTCTGCGCCAAAAATGACGCAATAAAATGAAGCATTTTCAGCCCCCGCGAGCCTAACAGCCCACAGGGAAAAAAGTCAAATCTTTAAGGTAAGAAAAATATTTGATTCAAATGCATTATCCCAAATATGAAACTGACTGTCTGAAAATAAGGAATGTTGAACATCCTGAGTCAAGGCAAATAAATGTTTGAATACATATATTTAGAACTTTATTAAAAAAGTGCCCAACCATAGCTTAGAGTGTCACAGAAAATAAGATTTACTTACCCCAGGACACTCATCTACATGTTTGTAGAAAGCCAAACCAGTACTGAAACGAAAATCAGCAGAGGTAATGGTATATTTATAAGAGTATATCGTCGATCTGAAAAGGGAGGTAAGAGATGAATCTCTACGACCGATAACAGAGAACCTATGAAATAGACCCCGTAGAAGGAGATCACTGCATTCAAATAGGCAATACTCTCTTCACATCCCTCTGACATTCACTGCACGCTGAGAGGAAAACCGGGCTCCAACCTGCTGCGGAGCGCATATCAACGTAGAATCTAGCACAAACTTACTTCACCACCTCCATAGGAGGCAAAGTTTGTAAAACTGATTTGTGGGTGTGGTGAGGGGTGTATTTATAGGCATTTTAAGGTTTGGGAAACTTTGCCCCTCCTGGTAGGAATGTATATCCCATACGTCACTAGCTCATGGACTCTTGCTAATTACATGAAAGAAAAGCAGATTAGAATATATTTTGCCAAAAAGATTATATATATATATATATAGATATAGATATTAAAATAATAAACCAGTCTGTACATTAACAGTACATTGTGTTGTCTATGATTATGGCAATTGATTATGTTGCAACATTTTGATAATTATTGATGTTTAATTCTGATTGTGAGCATAAATATGAACATTCTTAAAAAGTCCTGTAATAGTTATACATAATGCCTCGGTGATGCCCTCTAATTTAATTGTATTTCACCAATAAATCGGTATACGAATGTAGCTTCAAAGTTAAAGTATTCCATCTGTCCCAGTATGCTTACATATCTTGTCTTTATTTACCCCGCACTTAGCACTACGGAATCTGCTTGCATATTACTAATAAATAATAACCACAATTTAAGTAAAACTTACCGAACATTGACGACCATCATCGTCATCTTTTTCTTCATAATAGAAGTACACAAAAGGAATCCATAAAAACACACAGAACAATATAATGGAATATAAAGCTGAAAAAACAAAATATTTATTCATTAAATGTATTGTTCACTAGAACCATTTATACAATAGTGAGAAACACAAGCATGCAATATTGCTACAATTAGCTATATACTATGGTTTCTGGGGGAAATAACCCATTTTAAACTAACCCACTTGTATGGAATGAAACATTGAAAGTATTTAAACTCATATGCAATAAAATGGATTAATAGAAATTAAATTCTAACAGAAAGTGCACTTCTGGTTTAATTCAATGCCTCTTATTTAGAATTAAGAGTAATTTTGGTAAAGAACCAAACAAAACACATAATTTATACTTGCTTGTCAAATTCATGTATTTCATGTGGTTATAGTCCACAATTTATTACTCATGGGAATTACCCTTCTCAACCACTAGGAGGAGGCAAAGAGTCCCAAACCCCAATAGTTCTATAAAACCCCTCCCCACCTCACAAAGTGGAAAGGAATAAAAGCCATAAAAGGAGCAGGGAAAAAAAGATGTGCTGAAGAACAAACCAACCTCAGAAAAACACAAGGGTGGGGTTTCGTGGACAACCATGAAATAAAATATTTTATTAAAGGGACAGTTCACCCAAAAACTTTCTCCCCTTTAAATTATTCCCAATGATCCTTTTTACCTGCTAGAGTGTATTAAATTGGTTGCAAGTAGCTCCTTTACTCATATTTCAGCATTTGAAATAGCTGATTTAGCTTGTGGTTTCCCAACCTATACTGAAAGTTTTGATACTGGCGTATACGCTATTGAATAGCCTAAGTAAACACAGCCAGCGGAAGAGAATACACTCTCAGTAGGATACAGGATAGTTAAGTAATAAAATTATAATTTTCCATTGTTCTCTCTATGTATTGAGCTTTGGAGTTCCAGACAAATATAAGATAAGGAAGCAAGTCTGTGTACATGAAAGTGATAACATAATCAGATCTGATATTACCTGAAGCTCAACCCATTGTAATAGGCTGTGGTTTCAAAGCACAAAACCAGCTATTTCAGATACACAAATAAACCCGAAAATGCAATTTCTCAAATGTTTTATACTTTGCAGTTGGTATAACAAGTCATTTAAAATACATTTATGGAAAAACAATTTTACAGTATACTGTCCCTTTAAGGAAGTATAAATCATTGTTTCTTTCATACAGGTGCTGAGAGCCATTACACATGGGAACTAATACCTAAGCTGTGGAGTCCAAGAGTAATAACAGAAAGGGAATTAAATCTACAACCTCAAATAAATATATATTCTTCCTTTTAATGAAATACATACATAAACACACATATATATATATATATATATATATATATATATATATATATATATATATATATATATATATATATATATTTTTTTTTTTTTTTTTTTTAAATACAAAAACAAATGTGATGGTGAACAAAAAAGGATAAAAGTCCCAGGTAATCACGGTGGTAATGCTCAGTAGGTGAACCTCATGGGAAAAAAAAGAGAAACACCACCACAACTGGATAAAGGATACGAAAAAAATTGACTAAAAATAAAACAATTTAAACGGCACCTGACACCCACAATGGTTGAGGCACTCACCACCACCTATAAACCAGACACCAGCGGACTAGAATTCTCCATCGCCACACTAGTTAGGAATTAGGAAATGGGAGACCATGCCAGGTCACAAGGTGAACCGTACAGTCCAAAAAAAGCACGCCCGACCGTAAGGTCACGTCACTTCAAAAAGTTGTTAAGTTCCAAAAGCCACAAGCCCAGTTAACACTACACATAAGCAGATTGAATCACATAACATACAGGATTAAAAAAAAAAACCTGTTCAATAATCCCCCTCAGGAGATATTGACCCTTGATTCCAAGATACTAAAGGAGTCCAACTGAGACCCTGTATTTTTCATGTGAGTTTGCAGGAGCAAATGAGTTACAGTACAATCATGAAGAAGTAAGATGAAACGATCTTACCGAAATCTACGCCGTGGAACAGGAAAACGGCCCTTCAAGTGTGACGGATAGTAGCCTCGCCTCCGCCATGGAAATGAGAGAAAAATTGAGAGAAGAAAGTAGGCAGCAAAGCGAAGTTCGACAACGCCGATTGCTTGTGGAGTCGTTAAAATGAGTCGGGATGGTTTCGCAGAAAGACTCTTCCTGCATCTCCGAACTAACTTTCATCCAAGCCCTCACTGAGAGACTGACAGGATTACTTAAAACTGCCGTCCCATGTCGAAGAGTACTACCCTCTATAAGAGATGAAAACAAACTTCTGACACTTCTCTGCCAACTTCCTGGGACAAAAGGCAAAGAATGACTGGGGGATGAGGGAAGTTGGAGGAGTATTTAAGCCTTTGGCTAGGGTGCCTTTGCCTCCTCCTGGTGGCCAGGCTCTTATTTCCCAAAAGTAATGAATGCAGCTGTGGACTATTTCCATGCACTAACCAAAGTAGCAGCGGTATAATCTTTAACTCCTTCCTTTCTGAAGGAAAGTGAGCCCAAACACTGTGCACTGTAAAACTACCTGCTTTGCAATCCTTTTGAGTCCACAGGATCTGCAATAGCTTGTGCACACACCCTGCACCGGCATATGCTCCTCTCAGCCCTGTAGAACTGAGGAGCGTGAACAGAGGAGCTGGTCTTAAAGGGCCACTAAACCCAAAATCTTTCTTTCATGATTCAGATAGAAAATAGAAATTTAAACAACATTGCAATTTACTTCCATTATTTATTTTGCTTCATTTTTTAAATATCCTTAGTTGAAGAAAAAGCAATGCACATGGTGAGCCAATCACACGAGGCTTCTATGTGCAGCAACCAATCAGCAGCTAGTGAGCATATCTAGATATGCTTTTCATCAAAGAATATCAAGAGAATAAAACAAATTAGATAATATAAGTAAATTAGAAAGATGTTTAAAATTGCATTCTTTTTCTAAATCATAAAAGAAAAAATGTGGGTGGCATGTCCCTTTAAGGAAGAACTTTAAGCTTTAATTTAAATTGGCAATGAGAACCCGGTACATAAAACCCAAATAGCCCCCAATAATAAAGTATATAAAATCCAGCCTCAAATATATAGTATTGTCAAGTAAGTAAATATCTGTATATCAATAACATATATGCTGTATGCTCTGTGCATCTACACTTCACTCGAGGACCTCTATAACCCTGATGTAAATCATAACAATGATTTATCCTTTAATGCACTAAAGCACCCTAAAAAGCATGGTTCATCCTTTTACCCTGTTCACTTCAGGGGTCCAATTGTAAATGCATATCAAAAAGCTGTCCAAGAGGACATATTTAAACTTGAACAAGATGTGGATACCGGGACTTTTGGTAATGCTGCCACCCTCAATCTGAATCAAGCAGAACGCTTAGCCCTCAAGCATTTGAGGGAAAATAAAGATATTGTTATTAGGAATTCAGATAAGGGTGGCAGCATAGTGGTAATGGATAAGGTGTTTTACCTACAAGAAGCCAATAGACAGCTGTTGGACTCTACTGTTTACCGTAAACTTCCTGGAAATCCCACCCTTGTGTTCAAACAAGAATTATCCAGACAAATTGAGGATGGAGTAATTTTGGGTGTTTTCTCTGCTAAAGACTCGGAATGTTTAATACCAGACCACCCCATTATTCCAATATTCCACCATGTACCCAAGATCCATAAGAGTGCCACCTGTCCACCTGGTAGGCCAATCGTGGCTGGTATTGGGTCCCTTTTGGAGCCTCTTGGAGAATGGATGGATAGTATCCTTCAGCCTATTGCTATGGCACAATTAAGTTACCTAAAGGATACTTCCCATCTCCTAGCCACCTTGGATACTATCAGTTGGAAGGAGGATTTTTGTTGGATAATGGCTGATATTATGTCCCTTTACACCAGTATACCCCAGCATCTTGGTATCCAAGCAGTTGATTTTTTCTTGGAAAGACAGGGTATGCTGGATAATACAGTCAGACAGTATATAGGTGAGATTCTTGTTGACACATAATTTTTTCTCTTTTGACAGAGAGTTCTATCTGCAGACCAGGGGAACGGCTATGGGGGCAAAATTTGCCCCTGCTTTTGCCAACATTTTTGTTGCATGGTGGGAGCTAATGTACGTTTACTCTCCCTTGAACCCCTGGTCTGCACAGATAGAGCTCTTCGTCAGATATATAGATGACCTGCTTCTAGTGGTGCGCAGCAATGAGGATCCAAATCTCTTGAATAAGATGTTAGAATATTTTAGTACTAACGAATTGGGCCTAAAGTTTACAGGCGAAATGAACAAAAAGGAGATTAATTTTTTGGACCTCACGCTATACACCATTGGAGACATGATTATGACAAAAACCTAAAGAAAGAGCACTGCTGGAAATACAATCCTACATGCTACCTCTCAGCATCCTAATCATTTAATTAGAGCAATCCCAAAGGGCCAATTTATCAGGCTACGTAGGAATACCAAGTCAGATAACATTTATGATGAACAGTCCCTAGAGCTAAAAAATAGACTCATTAATAGAGGATATAACCCTAATGATTTAGAAGAATGTAGACAGTATGTCAAAATTAACAACTATAGGCTAAAGAAACACAATTCTGAAAGACATATATCAGGGGACTCTGTGGTGTTCTCTACTGAGTATTCACCACAATATACAAGTATAGTTAACATCCTTAAAAAACATCTTCATTTATTAAAGGGTGATCCTATTTTAAAACCCCTGATTGAGAATTTCAGATTTGTATCCAGAAAGCCAAAAACTCTAGCCAGGTCACTATCCCCCAGTATGGTCACAACAAAAGATAATCAGAATCCAACGTGTTGGCTTTCAAAGAAAGTGAACTTTAAATGCGGAGGCAGACAGTGTACCACTTGCACTAATGTAAAAGTGGGAAACAGTTTTGTTTCATCCTATGATAATAAAACTTACCACATTGACTTCTATGCTAATTGTAGAACCACTTACGTGGTCTTTTTATTAACCTGCAATCTTTGTAATAGCCAATACGTTGGAAAAACGTCACGTGAGGTTAAAACAAGATATAGTGAGTACACTAGAGATGTGAAAAATTACTTTGTAGATTCTGCTGTAGCAAACCATTTTAATTATCAACATTTCAGCCATATTGCAGATATGTCTATACAAGTCATTGATAGAGTTATACTCCCCCCTAGAGGTGGGAACAAAAATAAAATCCTAGATAGAAAAGAACTTTACTGGATTTTAAAATTACATACCAGAATACCACATGGCATGAATAAAGAATGCGATATCAACTTCTTTATTGACACTTAGATTTATCTGTAATTTTTTTAATCTACAGGTGCATACAGTCTGATATTCTTTGTTAAGGTACAGCATCATTTTGAGCAATAAGATTAATATATATAACAATTTCTTTTCTTTTTTTTTTCTTTTTATCTTTTGCCCATAACTTAATTGGCAATCTGTCTGGATTTTTTCAGATAGTAATAAGTGAGGTCTCTTTTTTTTAAAACTGGCCATGATTAACACTTAATTTGTATATATTATTCCAGATTTCCTTAATTACATTATGAGGTGGTGTTATATGTTTTCTTTTGTTTATTTCAAGTCACAGTCTCAAATGCATTAGAACACATGTAAGTTTTATTAATTAGTTATGTTGGTGAGGATGGGGTTAATTCCCTTGTGTATATAAGGGTTGTCTTGTCTTTTCCAAATCAGCCTATGATTAAGCGCCACTAGGGGGCGCGAAACGCGTCAGGCCGTCTGTCCCTCTGTGTCATTCTATCTGCTGTATTGCTGTTGGTAATTTTAAGCCAATTTTTCTTTTGTTGGGCTTATGTATATCAATAAACGTCTTTGTTTTTTAAACCCCCGAGTAGTGCCTGCCTTTTTCTCCTATCAATAACATATTGTTGTATAGTAATAGTAAGTAAGCTGTAGGCCAAAGTATAATGTTGTATGGTAAATGGGCTTTAGTTAGAAGGTTTGGTGCTGTAACTTGCTGTCATAGTAGGTTGCTCTAAAGGGCTATGATATACACTGACCTGTGTACCTATTGATAGCCTGTGGGTATCCTGAGGATAGAGTGCCCATCAAGTACTATAATCAACAGTAGAGTATATACTGAGGGTGTACAACTTCATGACCCAACAGGAGGAGGCTAAAGGAATTGTTCCAGTGACGCCTGTGGAAGGCTTGTGACTACTACTCCAGCAAGTAGACTTACATTGCACAGCCAGTACACTCCTAAGCCACTCTCTTCCAGGAACTAACTAGTTACATGTATAAGCTGTATTATGAATTTTAAATATGCTTATAAGGTATAGACTAGTCAAAATTAAACTTTCAAGATTTAGATAGACCATGCAATTTTAAACAACCTTCTAATTTACTCCTATTATCAATTTTTCTTCATTCTCTTGCTATCTTTATTTTAAAAGCAGGAATGTAAATCTTAGCAGTAAGCCTATTTTAGGTTCAGCATCATGGATAGCACTTGCTTATTGGATACTTAAATTTACTCAGATTATCAATTTTCCTTCATTCCCTTGGTATCTTTATTTGAAAAAGCAAGAATCTAAGCTTACGAGCCGGCCCATCGTTGGTTCAGCACCTGGGTAGTGCTTGCTGATTGTTGGCTAAAACATAACAAGGTTCTTATTGCTTCAGGCTCAAGTTTTTTATTTTTTTCAAAGAATATGTCAATATGTAAACAGAACTAAAAAAATAAATAAAAAAAAAATAGCATTAATTATCAACAAAGAACGTCTGATTTATTACAGCAGAGTATTTCTTAATGTTATGCCAGATTTCATAAATAAATTTAAAATTAATTGTAATCCCCCATCAGTGGTATTGTGCCATTGGAGTGACTGGGAAGCGTCTTTAATGGATAATAAACCCAATTTTTTTTCTTTCATGATTCAGATAGAGCATGCAAGTTACTCCTATTATCAATTTTTTCTTTATTCTCTTACTATCTTTATTTGAAAAAGAAGGCATCTAAGCTAAGGAGCCAGCCAATTTTTGGTTCAGAACATTGGGCAGCACTATTTAGCCAACAATCAGCAAGCACAACCCAGGTTGTGAACAAAAAAATGGTCCGGCTTCTAAACTTACATTCTTGCTTTTCAAATAAAAATAAAAAAATAAAGAAAATTTTAAAATATGAGTAAATTAGAAAGTACCTTAAAATTGCATGCTCTATCTGAATCATGAAAGAAAAAATGTGGGTTGAGTGTCCCTTTAAGATATTTAAAGACATGTTACATGTATAAGGAATTGTATTACAATTACAATTGTATCACAAGCGTATTGACAAAAAAAGAAAAAAAAAAAAACATATGCCATACTTATTTTCAGCTCTACAATAAGATACCTTAGAACCCTTCAAAATGTTTTGGGTACAGTTCACAAAAAGTGTATGCAGGGTTGTTTCTCACAACAAATCTGAGAAAATACAGAAACCCTACAACTATAATATTGATTTACACATCTCTGATATGTTCTTGATAAAAGTACTTTGGAGGGATCACAATGATCATTCAGTAAAGATTTGATTTTGTATTTACTATGTGCCTATACATCTCTTCAATGGCCAAAGTGTAAGGACCCTAGTTTTTAATGGTATTAGATAATTAGCATTATAGCAAAAAAAGAGATGATGTAGAATAAATTAGCTTTTGTATAATTAAAAATGCAAACTATAGTTTGTTTTTTATATATTTTATTATTATCGGTTATTTGTAGAGCGCCAACAGATTCCGCAGCGCTACTTTTATTATTTCTTTTTATTAAAAGCAAAAAGAGGCAAGGCATGGGCAGGCAATATCTCATATACTCTTAATACTCTTAAACAATGTAGTAAGGCAGCGAGTAAGGCTAGCAGAATGCTTGGATGTATTGGTAGAGGTATTTGCAGCAGAAATAGTAAGGTTCTTATGCCACTTTATAGATCATTAGTTAGGCCTCATCTTGAGTATTGTGTGCAGTTCTGGAGGCCATATCTTCAGAAGGATATTAACAAACTTGAATCTGTGCAAAGGAGGGCTACCAAAATGGTACATGGTCTAAAAAATAAAACTTACCAGGATAGGCTCAATGACCTAAATATGTATAGCTTAGAGGAGAGAAGGGAAAGAGGTGATATGATAGCAACTTTCAAGTACATTAAAGGGTTTAGTAAAACTGAGGCTGTGGGTATTTTACATAAAATGGAAAATTCAAGAACAAGGGGTCATGAGCTCAAGCTAAAGGGTAGTAGATTCAGGAGTAATTTGAGGAAGCACTTCTTTACAGAAAGAGTGATTGATTTATGGAATAAACTTCCTCAAGAGGTAGTAGCAACAAACACTGTGGGGGACTTTAAAAATGCATGGGACAAGCATAGGGCTATCCTACGAACTAGATAAGTTTATACTGTTAGGTAAGGTGGGGCAGACTTGCTGGGCCTATGGCTCTTATCTGCCGTCAATATCTATGTTTCTAATGAAAGAAAATGAGAGACTTGCCTCAACTGAAACCTCTTTTATAATGCTATATTTACTGAATAAATTAAGATTACTGGAATCATTGCCTATTATAGCTTTGTACTGAAACCGCTGAGGACTGACAAAAGTAAATTGCAGGAGGAAGAATCAAGGACCCACTGGAACTGTGAAGCAAAATCAATCATATCCTATCTGCAGGACAGGACAAAAACAAAAATCTTCCTTTGTGGTTTTAGTGCCTTTTATAGAGGAGGAACTGGAATTTTAGTGCTGGGCTTTCTGTCTTATTCCCTAAATTCTGAGGGCTGATATATTATTATCTATTTATAAAAAATTATATTCATAAAATATTTGTTTTGGAACCAAAATTTGGTACTCAATCTTTGTAAAAGGCATGAAACACAAAATATTTATGTTATGATTGGCTTGAGCATCTATCTAGTTTGCTTTGTTCTCTTGGTATCCTTTGCTGGAAATCATACCTAGATAGGCTCTGGAGCAACAATGCAGACTGGGAACTACCTGCTGATTGGTAACTGCACATATATGCGTCGTCATTGCTCACCTGATGTGTTCAGCTAGCTCCCAGTAGTGCATTTCTACTCCTTAAAAAAAGAATACCAAGAAAATGAAGCAAATGTGAGAGTAATTAATTGGAAAGTTGGTATGCTCTATCTGAATCTTAAAAGTAATGATAAATCCTAATGTTTCAAAAACGCTAAGATTTGCCATCACTAAAAATAAAGGCGACTTTCACTCATCAGTAAAAAAAAAAAAACTGATGAAAAGCTGCCTTTATTTTGCCACGGCTTCACTGTTTAGCTAAGCGGCTCTGACTTCCAACGGCACTGCTCATTTTTTCAATGAGGTCACATTTTCACCTCAATAGCAGTACAGGCCAATCAGCATCATGCATTTTTTTAACACTAGGATTTATCATCACTTTAAAAGAAAAAAATCATTAGCTTGTATGTCCCTTTAAATATAAAGCTTATTAGGCAATACTAGCTGTACTCATAGCTGGAATTCTGCTTGAAGTTTACTATAGCTTCAGTGATAAAAGAAAACAAGTCTGATATTTGTAATCATTTGTCACATAGTATGACTCAGTATGCCAACGAAAACTGTTCTTTCTAGGTATAGTCTGCAGATCAAAATTCTAAATATTTTGCTATGGAGGCTGTTCCAATCAGGACTGAGTAACAACCTCTCAGGAGCTGATATATTCACCTGCTGTGCTGTAAGTTATGATAATTATGGGACCCTGATGGAAATTTCTTCAGAGAAGCAGCATTCATGGTTTAGCTAATACCATCTTTTGGAATAAACAATAAATTTCATCCAACTGTGTCTCACCAGATTCCTGTTGAATTAAAGACTCTTGGAAAATCCATAAGGCACATAATCTGGTGAGAATGTAGACACTATTCTCCTGCTTGCGTCTGAAAAAAACCTGCCAAAAGTCTGTTGTCTGGGAAGGATTTTCTTATTTTTAATTTTTTTGTAAATTTACTAACCAGCTGAAGACAGACTTATTTCATGAATTCTGCAAGAAGGAGGATTATGTTGTGATAATGCATTATTAATGACCCTCTCAAACAAAGTTCTGCCATAAGGGAAACAAGATCATAATAAGCCTTTATATGCCATAAAAGCTGGCTCACATCTAATGCGCATTTCACCAACCAAGGTTTTCTTTCACAGGTAGGGTTATTATAATAAACTTTTGATTATTATTATTATTTATGGCTTAATTTCATTTTTACTGTGTCACATCATTACCACAAATAAAAAGGAACATAAAACCCAATTCCCAATGTGTGCACTGCAGCGGGATTAAACAACCTGGAAAAGGGTACAAATACAGTAGACCGGACACATAATTAGCAAGCTAGAAAATTCCTGGCACTAGCCAGCCTGCTGTATCACACCGTATGGAAGAAAGCAACTAGCAGAAGGTACCTTCTAAGAGTCAATGACAATCCATAAATCCAAAACCAAAAGGAATAAAACCGTCAAATGTATAATGTACTTATTATGTTGGAATAACCTGCAATGTCACTGACATGGTTAATGAAGAAAAACATAGGGATGGTTGGCTATTGAACTTACTCAAGCAAGAAGGGGAACGGTATTTGCAGGGATACTCACCCTTGCAGACTTCTAGGAGGCATTTCATACACCTACCAGTACTAAATGTCTCCTTGAGGTGGTAACCAGTACTGTATTTATTATACATTTTAAAAAAAGTTAAAAATACAAATTGGTCATTCTTTGCAAAAAAAAAAAAAGAAGTGCTGAATATATTCAAAATTATAGAAATAAAAAAACATAATTTATGCTTACCTGATAAATTCCTTTCTCCTGTAGTGTAGTCAGTCCACGGGTCATCCATTACTTATGGGATTATATCTCCTCCCTAACAGGAAGTGCAAGAGGATCACCCAAGCAGAGCTGCTATATAGCTCCTCCCCTCTACGTCATACCCAGTCATTCGACCAAAACCAAACGAGAAAGGAGAAACTATAGGGTGCAGTGGTGACTGGAGTTTAATTTAAAATTTAGACCTGCCGTAAAAACAGGGCGGGCCGTGGACTGACTACACTACAGGAGAAAGGAATTTATCAGGTAAGCATAAATTATGTTTTCTCCTGTTAAGTGTAGTCAGTCCACGGGTCATCCATTACTTATGGGATACCAATACCAAAGCTAAAAGTACACGGATGACGGGAGGGACAGGCAGGACCTTTACACAGAAGGAACCACTGCCTGAAGAACCTTTCTCCCAAAAACAGCCTCCGAAGAAGCAAAAGTGTCAAATTTGTAAAATTTTGAAAAGGTGTGAAGTGAAGACCAAGTTGCAGCCTTGCAAATCTGTTCAACAGAGGCCTCATTTTTAAAGGCCCAAGTGGAAGCCACAGCTCTGGTAGAATGAGCTGTAATTCTTTCAGGAGGCTGCTGTCCAGCAGTCTCATAGGCTAAACGTATTATGCTACGAAGCCAGAAGGAAAGAGAGGTAGCCGAAGCCTTTTGACCTCTCCTCTGTCCCGAATAAACGACAAACAGGGAAGAAGTTTGTCGAAAATCTTTAGTTGCCTGTAAATAGAATTTCAGGGCCCGGACAACGTCCAGATTGTGCAGAAGTCGTTCCTTCTTTGAGGAAGGATTAGGGCACAATGAAGGAACAACAATCTCTTGATTGATATTCTTGTTAGTGACTACCTTAGGTAAGAACCCAGGTTTAGTACGCAGAACTACCTTGTCTGAATGAAAAATCAGATAAGGGGAATCACAATGTAAGGCTGATAACTCAGAGACTCTTCGAGCCGAGGAAATAGCCATTAGGAACAGAACTTTCCAAGATAACAGCTTGATATCAATGGAATGAAGGGGTTCAAACGGAACACCCTGTAAAACGTTAAGAACTAAGTTTAAGCTCCATGGCGGAGCAACAGTTTTAAACACAGGCTTAATCCTGGCCAAAGCCTGACAAAAAGCCTGAACGTCTGGAACTTCTGACAGACGCTTGTGCAAAAGAATGGACATAGCTGAGATCTGTCCCTTTAACGAACTAGCAGATAAACCCTTTTCTAAGCCTTCTTGTAGAAAAGACAATATCCTAGGAATCCTAACCTTACTCCATGAGTAACTCTTGGATTCGCACCAATGTAAGTATTTACGCCATATTTTATGGTAAATTTTCCTGGTAACAGGTTTCCTAGCCTGTATTAAGGTATCAATCACTGACTCCGAGAATCCACGCTTTGATAGAATCAAGCGTTCAATCTCCATGCAGTCAGCCTCAGAGAAATTAGATTTGGATGTTTGAAAGGACCCTGAACCAGAAGGTCCTGTCTCAGAGGCAGAGACCATGGTGGACAGGACGACATGTCCACTAGATCTGCATACCAGGTCCAGCGTGGCCACACAGGCGCTATTAGAATCACCGATGCTCTCTCCTGTTTGATCCTGGCAATCAGTAGAGGAAGTATCGGGAAGGGTGGAAACACATAAGCCATGTTGAAGACCCAAGGTGCTGTCAGAGCATCTATCAGAACCGCTTCCGGGTCCCTGGATCTTGATCCGTAACAAGGAAGCTTGGCGTTCTGGCGAGACGCCATGAGATCCAGATCTGGTTTGCCCCAACGCCGAAGCAGTTGTGCAAATACCTCCGGGTGAAGTTCCCACTCCCCCGGATGAAAAGTCTGGCGACTTAGGAAATCCGCCTCCCAGTTCTCCACGCCTGGGATGTGGATCGCTGACAGGTGGCAAGAGTGAGACTCTGCCCAGAGAATTATCTTTGAGACTTCCATCATCGCTAGGGAACTCCTTGTCCCTCCCTGATGGTTGATGTAAGCCACAGTCGTGATGTTGTCCGACTGGAACCTGATGAACCTCAGAGTTGCTAGCTGAGGCCAAGCCAGAAGAGCATTGAGAACTGCTCTCAATTCCAGGATGTTTATTGGAAGGAGACTCTCCTCCTGAGTCCATGATCCCTGAGCCTTCAGGGAATTCCAGACAGCGCCCCAACCTAGTAGGCTGGCGTCTGTTACAATTGTCCAGTCTGGCCTGCTGAAGGGCATCCCCCTGGACAGATGTGGCCGAGAAAGCCACCATAGAAGAGAATCTCTGGTCTCTTGATCCAGATTCAGCATAGGGGACAAATCTGAGTAATCCCCATTCCACTGACTTAGCATGCACAATTGTAGTGGTCTGAGATGCAGGCGTGCAAAAGGTACTATGTCCATTGCCGCTACCATTAATCCGATTACCTCCATGCATTGAGCCACTGACGGGTGTTGAATGGAATGAAGGACACGGCAAGCATTTAGAAGTTTTGTTAACCTGTCTTCTGTCAGGTAAATTTTCATTTCTACAGAATCTATAAGAGTCCCCAAGAAGGGAACTCTTGTGAGTGGCAATAGAGAACTCTTTTCTACGTTCACCTTCCACCCATGCGACCTTAGAAATGCCAGAACCAACTCTGTATGAGACTTGGCAGTCTGGAAACTTGACGCTTGTATCAAAATGTCGTCTAGGTACGGAGCTACCGAAATTCCTTGCGGTCTTAGTACCGCCAGAAGAGAGCCCAGAACCTTTGTAAAGATTCTTGGAGCCGTGGCTAACCCAAAGGGAAGAGCTACAAACTGGTAATGCCTGTCTAGGAAGGCAAACCTTAGGTACCGATAATGATCCTTGTGAATCGGTATGTGAAGGTAGGCATCCTTTAAATCCACTGTGGTCATGTATTGACCCCTTTGGATCATAGGTAAGATTGTCCGAATAGTTTCCATTTTGAACGATGGAACTCTTAGGAATTTGTTTAGGATCTTTAAGTCCAAAATTGGTCTGAAGGTTCCCTCTTTTTTGGGAACCACAAACAGATTTGAGTAAAACCCTTGTCCGTGTTCCGACCGCGGAACTGGATGGATCACTCCCATTAGTAAAAGGTCTTGTACACAGCGTAGAAACGCTTCTCTCTTTAGCTGGTTTGCTGACAGCCTTGTAAGATGAAATCTCCCTTTTGGAGGAGAAGCTTTGAAGTCCAGAAGATATCCTTGAGATATGATCTCTAACGCCCAGGGATCCTGGACATCTCTTGCCCAAGCCTGGGCGAAGAGAGAAAGTCTGCCCCCCACTAGATCCGTTTCCGGATCGGGGGCCCTCACTTCATGCTGTCTTAGGGGCAGCAGCAGGCTTTCTGGCCTGCTTGCCCTTGTTCCAGGACTGGTTAGGTTTCCAGCCCTGTCTGTAGCGAGCAACAGTTCCTTCCTGCTTTGGAGCTGAGGAAGTTGATGCTGCTCCTGCCTTGAAGTTACGAAAGGCACGAAAATTAGACTGTCTAGCCCTTGGTTTGGCTCTGTCTTGAGGCAGGGCATGACCCTTACCTCCAGTAATGTCAGCGATAATTTCTTTCAAACCGGGCCCGAATAATGTCTGCCCTTTGAAAGGTATGTTAAGCAATTTAGATTTAGAGGTCACATCAGCTGACCAAGATTTAAGCCACAGCGCTCTGCGCGCTTGAATGGCGAATCCTGAATTCTTAGCCGTAAGCTTAATTAAGTGTACTACGGCATCGGAAATAAATGAATTGGCTAGCTTAAGTACTCTAAGCTTGTCTGTAATCTCATCCAATGTAATTGAGTTAATGGTCTCTTCCAGAGACTCAAACCAGAATGCCGCCACAGCCGTGACAGGCGCAATGCATGCAAGGGGTTGTAATATAAAACCTTGTTGAACAAACATTTTCTTAAGGTAACCCTCTAACTTTTTATCCATTGGATCTGAAAAAGCACAGCTATCCTCCACCGGGATAGTGGTGCAATTAGCCAGAGTAGAAACTGCTCCCTCCACCTTAGGGACCGTCTGCCATAAGTCCCGTGTGGTGGCGTCTATTGGAAACATTTTTCTAAATATAGGAGGGGGAGAAAAGGGCACACCAGGTCTATCCCACTCCTTGTTAATAATTTCTGTAAGCCTTTTAGGAATAGGAAAAACGTCAGTACACGTCGGTACCGCAAAATATTTATCCAGCCTACACATTTTCTCTGGAATTGCAACCGTGTTACAATCATTCAGAGCCGCTAATACCTCCCCTAGCAATACACGGAGGTTCTCAAGCTTAAATTTAAAATTTGAAATGTCTGAATCCAGTTTACTTGGATCAGATCCGTCACCCACAGAATGAAGCTCTCCGTCTTCATGTTCTGCATATTGTGACGCAGTATCAGACATGGCTCTAATATTATCAGCGCACTCTGTTCTCACCCCAGAGTGGTCGCGTTTACCCCTAATTTCTGGCAATTTAGATAATACTTCAGTCATAACATTAGCCATGTCTTGCAAAGTGATTTGTATGGGCCGCCCTGATGTACTTGGCGCCACAATATCACGCACCTCCCGAGCGGGAGACGAAGGTACTGACACGTGAGGAGAGTTAGTCGGCATAACTTCCCCCTCGTTGTCTGGTGAAATTTTCTTTACATGTACACTTTTATTTAAAGTAGCATCAATGCAATTAGTACACAAATTTCTATTGGGCTCCACATTGGCCTTTAAACATATTGCACAAAGAGTTTCCTCTGTGTCAGACATGTTTAACAAACTAGGAATGAAACTAGCAAGCTTGGAAAATACTTTTGAAATAAATTTACAAGCAATATAAAAAACGTTACTGTGCCTTTAAGGAACACCAATAAACTGTCACAGTTGAATTACAATGAACCAAATTTGTTATAGCAACCAAATTTTCACAATAAATGCAATAAGTTAGCAAAGGATTGCACCCACCAGCAAATGGATGATTAACCCCTTAATACCCAAAAAACGGATAACAGAATATAAACGTTTTATCACAGTCAAAAGCACAGTCTCACAGGTCTGCTGTGAGTGATTACCTCCCTCAAAACTAGTTTTGGAGACCCCTGGGCTCTGTAGAGACGTCCTGGATCATGGAGGAAGGAATAGGAAGACTGTGAGTGAATTCTTACTGCGCAAGAAAGCGCCAAAATAGGCCCCTCCCACTCATATTATAACAGTGGGGAAGCTCAGTAAACTGAATTTATTCATAAATAAACGACAGCCATGTGGAAAAATAATGCCCAAAATTTTTTATCACCAAGTACCTCAGAGAAAAATGATTAACATGCCAGTAAAACGTTTTAAAATAAAATTATGAAATGATACTAATAAGCCTGCTGCTAGTCGCTTTCACTGCAGTGGGGGCTCAAATATAAGTGAAGTGTATACAGTATTTTCTTAGTGAAGTTCCATTCCCCAGAAATACCTCAGTGTAACATACATACATATCAGCCTGATACCAGTCGCTACTACTGCATTTAAGGCTGCACTTACATTATATGGGTATTAGCAGTATTTTCTCAGTCAATTCCATTCCTTAGAAAATAATATACTGCAACATACCTCCTTGCAGGTGAACCCTGCCCGCTGTCCCCTGTTCTGAAGTTACCTCACTCCTCAGAATGGCCGAGAACAGCAAATGGATCTTAGTTACGACCGCTAAGATCATACATAAACTCAGGTAGATTCTTCTTCTAATGCTGCCTGAGAAAAAACAACACACTCCGGTGCTGTTTAAAATAACAAACTTTTGATTGAAGATATAAAAACTAATTTTAATAACCACAGTCCTCTCACACGTCCTATCTATTAGTTAGGTGCAAGAAAATGACTGGGTATGACGTAGAGGGGAGGAGCTATATAGCAGCTCTGCTTGGGTGATCCTCTTGCACTTCCTGTTAGGGAGGAGATATAATCCCATAAGTAATGGATGACCCGTGGACTGACTACACTTAACAGGAGAAAAACGGATAAACCATAGAAGCATTTGACATTATCATGTTTATTCTGTGTTATTAGAAAAAATATTCTACAACAGAGTGATGTTTTAATAAACAAATGTTCTAAAAAACATAATTTATGTAAGCATTTACCTGATAAATTCATTTCTTTCATATTGGCAAAAGTCCATGAGCTAGTGACATATGGGATATACAATCCTACCAGGAGGGGCAAAGTTTCCCAAACCTCAAAATGCCTATAAATACACCCCTCACCACACCCACAATTCAGTTTAACGAATAGCCAAGTAGTGGGATGATAAAGAAAGGAGTAAAAAGCATCAACAAAGGAATTTGAAAATAATTGTGCTTTATACAAAAAAATCATAACCACCATAAAAAAGGGTGGGCCTCATGGACTCTTGCCAATATAAAAGAAATTAATTTATCAGGTAAATTCTTACATAAATTATGTTTTCTTTCATGTAATTGGCAAGAGTCCATGAGCTAGTGACGTATGGGATATCAATAACCAAGATGTGGAACTCCACGCAAGAGTCACTAGAGAGGGAGGGATAAAAACAAACAACAGCCATATTCCGCTGAAAAAATAATCCACAACCCAAAATATAAATTTATTCTTTAAATGACAAGAAAAACTTAAAATATCAGCAGAAGAATCAAACTGAAACAGCTGCCTGAAGAACTTTTCTACCAAAAACTGCTTCTGAAGAAGCAAATACATCAAAACGGTAGAATTTAGTAAATGTATGCAAAGAAGACCAAGTTGCTGCTTGCAAATCTGATCAATTGAAGCTTCATCCTTAAAAGCCCACAAAGTGGAGACTGATCTAGTAGAATGAGCTGTAATTCTCTGATGTGGGGCCTGACCCGACTCTAAATAAGCTTGATGAATCAAAAGCTAACCAAGAAGCCAAGGAAAGAGCAGAAGCCTTCTGACCTTTCCTAGGACCAGAAAATATAACAAATAGACTAGAAGTCTTCCTGAAATCTTTAGTAGCTTCAACATAATATTTCAAAGCTCTCACCACATCCAAAGAATGTAAGGATCTTTCCAAAGAAAAAACAGAATTTATGTTTACCTGATAAATTTCTTTCTCCAACGGTGTGTCCGGTCCACGGCGTCATCCTTACTTGTGGGATATTCTCTTCCCCAACAGGAAATGGCAAAGAGCCCAGCAAAGCTGGTCACATGATCCCTCCTAGGCTCCGCCTACCCCAGTCATTCGACCGACGTTAAGGAGGAATATTTGCATAGGAGAAACCATATGGTACCGTGGTGACTGTAGTTAAAGAAAATAAAATATCAGACCTGATTAAAAAAACCAGGGCGGGCCGTGGACCGGACACACCGTTGGAGAAAGAAATTTATCAGGTAAACATAAATTCTGTTTTCTCCAACATAGGTGTGTCCGGTCCACGGCGTCATCCTTACTTGTGGGAACCAATACCAAAGCTTTAGGACACGGATGAAGGGAGGGAGCAAATCAGGTCACCTAAATGGAAGGCACCACGGCTTGCAAAACCTTTCTCCCAAAAATAGCCTCAGAAGAAGCAAAAGTATCAAACTTGTAAAATTTGGTAAAAGTGTGCAGTGAAGACCAAGTCGCTGCCCTACATATCTGATCAACAGAAGCCTCGTTCTTGAAGGCCCATGTGGAAGCCACAGCCCTAGTGGAATGAGCTGTGATTCTTTCGGGAGGCTGCCTTCCGGCAGTCTCGTAAGCCAATCTGATGATGCTTTTAATCCAAAAAGAGAGAGAGGTAGAAGTTGCTTTTTGACCTCTCCTTTTACCTGAATAAACAACAAACAAGGAAGATGTTTGTCTAAAATCCTTTGTAGCATCTAAATAGAATTTTAGAGCGCGAACAACATCCAAATTGTGCAACAAACGTTCCTTCTTTGAAACTGGTTTTGGACACAGAGAAGGTACGATAATCTCCTGGTTAATGTTTTTGTTAGAAACAACTTTTGGAAGAAAACCAGGTTTAGTACGTAAAACCACCTTATCTGCATGGAACACCAGATAAGGAGGAGAACACTGCAGAGCAGATAATTCTGAGACTCTTCTAGCAGAAGAAATCGCAACTAAAAACAAAACTTTCCAAGATAATAACTTAATATCAACGGAATGTAAGGGTTCAAACGGAACCCCCTGAAGAACTGAAAGAACTAAATTGAGACTCCAAGGAGGAGTCAAAGGTTTGTAAACAGGCTTGATTCTAACCAGAGCCTGAACAAAGGCTTGAACATCTGGCACAGCTGCCAGCTTTTTGTGAAGTAATACCGACAAGGCAGAAATCTGTCCCTTCAGGGAACTTGCAGATAATCCTTTTTCCAATCCTTCTTGAAGGAAGGATAGAATCCTAGGAATCTTAACCTTGTCCCAAGGGAATCCTTTAGATTCACACCAACAGATATATTTTTTCCAAATTTTGTGGTAAATCTTTCTAGTCACAGGCTTTCTGGCCTGAACAAGAGTATCGATAACAGAATCTGAGAATCCTCGCTTCGATAAAATCAAGCGTTCAATCTCCAAGCAGTCAGCTGGAGTGAAACCAGATTCGGATGTTCGAACGGACCCTGAACAAGAAGGTCTCGTCTCAAAGGTAGCTTCCAAGGTGGAGCCGATGACATATTCACCAGATCTGCATACCAAGTCCTGCGTGGCCACGCAGGAGCTATCAAGATCACCGACGCCCTCTCCTGCTTGATCCTGGCTATCAGCCTGGGGATGAGAGGAAATGGCGGGAACACATAAGCTAGTTTGAAGGTCCAAGGTGCTACTAGTGCATCCACTAGAGCCGCCTTGGGATCCCTGGATCTGGCCCCGTAGCAAGGAACTTTGAAGTTCTGACGAGAGGCCATCAGATCCATGTCTGGAATGCCCCACAGGTGAGTGACTTGGGCAAAGATTTCCGGATGGAGTTCCCACTCCCCCGGATGCAATGTCTGCCGACTCAGAAAATCCGCTTCCCAATTTTCCACTCCTGGGATGTGGATAGCAGACAGGTGGCAGGAGTGAGACTCCGCCCAAAGAATTATTTTGGTTACTTCTTCCATCGCTAGGGAACTCCTTGTTCCCCCCTGATGGTTGATGTACGCAACAGTCGTCATGTTGTCTGATTGAAACCGTATGAACCTGGTCCTCGCAAGCTGGGGCCAGGCCTGGAGAGCATTGAATATCGCTCTCAGTTCCAGAATATTTATCGGTAGAAGAGATTCTTCCCGAGACCAAAGACCCTGAGCTTTCAGGGATCCCCAGACCGCGCCCCAGCCTATCAGACTGGCGTCGGTCGTGACAATGACCCACTCTGGTCTGTGGAACATCATCCCTTGAGACAGATTGTCCAGGGACAGCCACCAACGGAGTGAGTCTCTGGTCTTCTGATTTACTTGTATCTTCGGAGACAAGTCTGTATAGTCCCCATTCCACTGACTGAGCATGCACAGTTGTAATGGTCTTAGATGAATGCGCGCAAAAGGAACTATGTCCATCGCCGCCACCATCAACCCGATCACTTCCATGCACTGAGCTATGGAAGGAAGAGGAACGGAATGAAGTATCCGACAAGAGTCCAGAAGCTTTGTTTTTCTGGCCTCTGTTAGAAAGATCCTCATTTCTAAGGAGTCTATAATTGTTCCCAAGAAGGGAACCCTTGTTGACGGGGATAGAGAACTCTTTTCCACGTTCACTTTCCAGCCGTGAGATCTGAGAAAGGCCAGGACAATGTCCGTGTGAGCCTTTGCTTGAGGAAGGGACGACGCTTGAATCAGAATGTCGTCCAGGTAAGGTACTACTGCAATGCCCCTTGGTCTTAGCACCGCTAGAAGGGACCCTAGTACCTTTGTGAAAATCCTTGGAGCAGTGGCTAATCCGAAAGGAAGCGCCACGAACTGGTAATGTTTGTCCAGGAATGCAAACCTTAGGAACCGATGATGTTCCTTGTGGATAGGAATATGTAGATACGCATCCTTTAAATCCACCGTGGTCATGATTGACCTTCCTGGATGGAAGGAAGGATAGTTCGAATGGTTTCCATCTTGAACGATGGGACCTTGAGAAATTTGTTTAAGATCTTGAGATCTAGGATTGGTCTGAACGTTCCCTCTTTTTTGGGAACTATGAACAGATTGGAGTAGAACCCCATCCCCTGTTCTCTTAATGGAACAGGATGAATCACTCCCATTTTTAACAGGTCTTCTACACAATGTAAGAACGCCTGTCTTTTTATGTGGTCTGAAGACAACTGCGACCTGTGGAACCTCCCCCTTGGGGGAAGTCCCTTGAATTCCAGAAGATAACCCTGGGAGACTATTTCTAGCGCCCAAGGATCCAGAACATCTCTTGCCCAAGCCTGAGCGAAGAGAGAGAGTCTGCCCCCCACCAGATCCGGTCCCGGAACGGGGGCCAATATTTCATGCTGTCTTGGTAGCAGTGGCAGGTTTCTTGGCCTGCTTTCCCTTGTTCCAGCCTTGCATTGGTCTCCAAGCTGGCTTGGCCTGAGAAGTATTACCCTCTTGCTTAGAGGACGTAGCACCTTGGGCTGGTCCGTTTTTACGAAAGGGACGAAAATTAGGTCTATTTTTTGCCTTGAAAGGCCGATCCTGAGGAAGGGCGTGGCCTTTACCCCCAGTGATATCAGAGATAATCTCTTTCAAGTCAGGACCAAACAACGTTTTCCCCTTGAAAGGAATGTTTAGTAGCTTGTTCTTGGAAGACGCATCAGCCGACCAAGATTTCAACCAAAGCGCTCTGCGCGCCACAATAGCAAACCCAGAGTTCTTAGCCGCTAACTTAGCCAATTGCAAAGAGGCGTCTAGAGTGAAAGAATTAGCCAATTTGAGAGCATTGATTCTGTCCATAATCTCCTCATAAGGAGGAGAGTCACTATCGAGCACCTTAAGCAGTTCATCAAACCAGAAATATGCGGCAGTAGTGACAGGGACAATGCATGAAATGGGTTGTAGAAGGTAACCCTGCTGAACAAACATCTTTTTAAGCAAACCTTCTAATTTTTTATCCATAGGATCTTTGAAAGCACAACTATCCTCTATGGGAATAGTGGTGCGTTTGTTTAAAGTAGAAACCGCTCCCTCGACCTTGGGGACTGACTGCCATAAGTCCTTTCTGGGGTCGACCATAGGAAACAATTTTTTAAATATGGGGGGAGGGACGAAAGGAATACCGGGCCTTTCCCATTCTTTATTAACAATGTCCGCCACCCGCTTGGGTATAGGAAAAGCTTCTGGGAGCCCCGGCACCTCTAGGAACTTGTCCATTTTACATAGTTTCTCTGGGATGACTAAATTTTCACAATCATCCAGAGTGGATAATACCTCCTTAAGCAAAATGCGGAGATGTTCCAATTTAAATTTAAATGTAATCACATCAGATTCAGCCTGCTGAGAAATGTTCCCTAAATCAGTAATTTCTCCCTCAGACAAAACCTCCCTGGCCCCCTCAGATTGGGTTAGGGGCCCTTCAGAGATATTAATATCAGCGTCGTCATGCTCTTCAGTAACTAAAACAGAGCAGCCACGCTTACGCTGACAAGGGTTCATTTTGGCTAAAATGTTTTTGACAGAATTATCCATTACAGCCGTTAATTGTTGCATAGTAAGGAGTATTGGCGCGCTAGATGTACTAGGGGCCTCCTGAGTGGGCAAGACTCGTGTAGACGAAGGAGGGAATGATGCAGTACCATGCTTACTCCCCTCACTTGAGGAATCATCTTGGGCATCATTGTCATTATCACATAAATCACATTTATTTAAATGAATAGGAATTCTGGCTTCCCCACATTCAGAACACAGTCTATCTGGTAGTTCAGACATGTTAAACAGGCATAAACTTGAACAGAAAGTACAAAAAACGTTTTAAAATAAAACCGTTACTGTCACTTTAAATCTTAAACTGAACACACTTTATTACTGCAATTGCGAAAAAACATGAAGGAATTGTTCAAAATTCACCAAATTTTCACCACAGCATCTTAAAGCTTTGAAAATATTGCACACCAATTTTGGAAGCTTTAACCCTTAAAATAACGGAACCGGAGCCGTTTTAAGCTTTAAACCCCTTTACAGTCCCTGGTATCTGCTTTGCTGAGACCCAACCAAACCCAAAGGGGAATACGATACCAAATGACGCCTTCAGAAGTCTTTTATAAGTATCAGAGCTCCTCTCACATGCGACTGCATGCCATGCCTCTCAAAAACAAGTGCGCAACACCGGCGCGAAAATGAGACTCTGCCTATGCTTTGGGAAAGCCCCTAAAGAATAAGGTGTCTAAAACAGTGCCTGCCGATATTATTATATCAAAATACCCATATAAAATGATTCCTCAAGGCTAAATATATGTTAATAATCAATCGATTTAGCCCAGAAAAAGTCTACAGTTTAAATAAGCCCTTGTGAAGCCCTTATTTACAATCGTAATAAACATGGCTTACCGGATCCCATAGGGAAAATGACAGCTTCCAGCATTACATCGTCTTGTTAGAATGTGTCATACCTCAAGCAGTAAGAGACTGCACACTGTTCCCCCAACTGAAGTTAATTGCTCTCAACAGTCCTGTGTGGAACAGCCATGGATTTTAGTTACGGTTGCTAAAATCATTTTCCTCATACAAACAGAATTCTTCATCTCTTTTCTGTTTCTGAGTAAATAGTACGTACCAGCACTATTTGAAAATAACAAACTCTTGATTGAATAATGAAAAACTACAGTTAAACACTAAAAAACTCTAAGCCATCTCCGTGGAGATGTTGCCTGTACAACGGCAAAGAGAATGACTGGGGTAGGCGGAGCCTAGGAGGGATCATGTGACCAGCTTTGCTGGGCTCTTTGCCATTTCCTGTTGGGGAAGAGAATATCCCACAAGTAAGGATGACGCCGTGGACCGGACACACCTATGTTGGAGAAATTAGGATTAGGATACAAGGAAGGAACAACAATTTCTCTACTAATGTTGTTAGAATTCACAACTTTAGGTAAAAATCTAAATGAAGTCCACAAAACCGCCTTATCCTGATGAAAAATCAGAAAAGGAGATTCACAAGAAAAAGCAGATAGCTCAGAAACTCTTCTAGCAGAAGAGATGGCAAAAAGGAACAACACTTTCCAAGAAAGTAATTTAATGCCCAAAGAATGCATAGGCTCAAATGGAGGAGCCTGTAACGCCCTCAAAACCAAATTAAGACTCCAAGGAGGAGAAATTTATTTAATGACAAGCTTAATACGAACTAAAGCCTGTACAAAACAGTGAATATCAGGAAGTTTAGCAATCTTTCTGTGAAATAAAACAGAAAGAGCAGAGATTTGTCCCTTCAAGGAACTTGCAGATAAACCTTTACCCAAACCATCCTGAAGAAACTGTAAAATTCTAGGAATTCTAAAAGAATGCCAAGAGAATTTATGAGAAGAACACCATGAAATGTAAGTCTTCCAAACTTGATAATAAATCTTTCTAGAGACAGATTTACGAGCTTGTAACATAGTATTAATTACTGAGTCTGAGAAACCTCTATGACTTAGCACTAAGCATTCAATTTCCATACCTTCAAATTTAATGATTTGAGATCCTGATGGAAAAACAGACCTTGAGACAGTAGGTCCGGCCTTAACAGAAATGGCCAAGGTTGGCAACTGGACATCTGAACAAGGTCCGCATACCAAAACCTGTGAGGCCATGCTGGAGCCACCAGCAACACAAACGATTGTTCCATGATGATTTTGGAGATCACTCTTGGAAGAAGAACTAGAGGCGGGAAAATATAAGCACACCAAGGAAGTGTCAGCGCATCCACTGGTTCCCCCTGAACATCCCTGGACCTGGACAGGTATCTGGGAAGTTTCTCGTTTAGATGAGAGGCCATCAGATCTATCTCTGAAAGACCACACAGCTAAACAATCTGAGAAAACACATCTGGATGGTGGGACCACTCCCCCGGATATAAAGTCTGACGGCTGAGATAATCCGCCTCCCAATTGTCTACACCTGGGATATGCACCGCAGAGATTTGACAGGTGCTGGATTCCGCCCAAGCAAGGTATCCAAGATACTTCTTTCATAGCTTGGGGACTGTGAGTCCCACCCTAATGATTGACATATGCCACTGTTGTGATATTGTCTGTCTGAAAACAAATGAACGGTTCTCTCTTTAACAGAGGCCAAAACTGAAGAGCTCCAAGAATTGCATGGAGTTCTAAAATATTGATTGGTAATCTCGCCTCTTGAGATTTCCAAACCCCTTGTGCTGTCAGAGATCCCCAAAGAGCTCCCCAACCTGAAAGACTTGCATCTGTAGTGATCACAGTCCAGGTTGTCCGAACAAAAGAAGCCCCTTGAACTTAACGCTGGTGATTTAACCACCACGTCAAAGAGTGTCGAACATTGGGATTTAAGGATATTAATTGTGATATCTTTGTATAATCCCTGCACCATTGATTTAGGATACAAAGCTGGAGAGGTCTCATGTGAAAATGAGCAAAAGGAATCGCGTCCGATGCTGCAGTCATGAGGCCTAAAACTTCCATGCACATAGCCACTGAAGGGACTGACTGAGACTGAAAATGCCGACAGGCTGTAACCAATTTCAAACGTCTTCTTGTCTGTTAGAGACAGAGTCATGGACACTGAATCTATCTGGAAACCTAAAAAGGTGAGCCTTGTCTGAGGAATCAAGAAACTTATTGGTAAATTGATCCTCCAACCATGTTTTCGAAGAAACAACACTAGTTAATTCATGTAAGATTCTACAGAACGTAAAGACTGAGCTAGTACCAAGATATCGTCCAAATAAGGAAACACCACAATACCCTGCTTTCTGGTTACAGAGAGCAGGGCACCGAGAACCTTTGAAAAGATTCTTGGAGCTGTTGCTAGGCCAAATGGAAGAGCAACAAATTGGTAATGCTTGTCTAGAAAAGAGAATCTCAGGAACTGATAATGATCTGGATGAATCGGAATATGAAGGTATGCATCCTGCAAGTCTATTGTGGACATATAATGTCCTTGCTGAACAAAAGGCAGAATAGTCCTTATAGTCACCATCTTGAAAGTTGGTACTCTTACATAACGATTCAAAAATTTTAGATCCAGAACTGGTCTGAATGAATTTTCCTTCTTTGGGACAAGGAATAGATTTGAATAAAACCCCAGACCTTGTTCCTGAAAAGGAACTGGCATGATTACCCCTAGAAAACTCTAGGTCTGAAACACACTTCAGGAAAGCCTGAGTTTTTACTAACGCCTAGATTTAGAGTTCTGCGGTTTACCGCCCGCTTGTATTTAGAGTCAGGCAGGAAAGGGTCTAACGCTCACTTTCCAGCCGCAACATTTCCATACCGCAGATCCCCTTACGCCAATTGCGTATCCTATCTTTTCAATAGGATCTTCCTAACGCCGGTATTTAGTCTTGGCTGAAGTGAGCATTAGACCCTCTACCGACAAGACTCCAGCCGCAGAAAAAAGTCAATAGTTAAGAGCTTTCTGGGCTAACGCCGGTTTATAAAGCTCTTAACTACTGTGCTCTAAAGTACACTAACACCCATAAACTACCTATGTACCCCTAAACCGAGGCCCCCCCACATCGCCGCCACTATAATACATTTTTTAACCCCTAATCTGCCCTCCCTAACATCGCCGCCACCTAACTTCAAGTATTAACCCCTAATCTGCCGACCGGACCTCGCCCCTACTCTAATAAATGTATTAACCCCTAAAGCTAAGTCTAACCCTAACACCCCCTAAGTTAAATATAATTGTATTCTAACAAAATAAATTAACTCTTATTAAATAAAGTATTCCTATTTAAAACTAAATACTTACCTGTAAAATAAACCCTAATATAGCTACAATATAACTAAAAATTATATTGTAGCTATTTTAGGATATTTATTTTACAGGCAACTTTGTATTTATTTAAACTAGGTACAATAGCTATTAAATAGTTATTTACTATTTAATAGCTACCTAGTTAAAATAATTACAAAATTACCTGTAAAATAAATCCTAACCTAAGTTACAATTAAACCTAACACTACACTATCAAAAAAATAAATTAAATCAATTGACTGTTCCGATCAGCCAATAGAATGCAAGCTCAATCTGATTGGCTGACGTCACTTAAAGGAACCTTCATTCGTCGGTAGGAAGAGGATGTTCCGCGCCGGAGGTCTTGAAGATGGAGCCGCTCCTCGTCGGATGGATGAAGATAGAAGATGCCGCTTGGATGAAGATGTCTGCCGGTCCGGATGTCCACTTCTGCCCGGATAGGATGAAGACTTCTGCCGCTCCGGATGTCTTCTTTTGGTCCATCGGTGCTCGGCTGAGTGAAAACGACTCAAGGTAGGGAGATCTTCAGGGTGGTAAGTGTTTAGTGTTTGTAGGTTTATTTAAGGGGGGTTTGGGTTAGAGTAGGGGTATGTAGGTGGTGGGTTGTAATGTTGGGGGGTGGTATTGTGTTTTTTTTTTACAGGCAAAAGAGCTGATTTCTTTGGGGCATGCCCCGCAAAAAGCCCTTTTAAGGGCTGGTAAGGTAATAGAGCTGTTAACGATTTTAATTTAGAATAGGGTAGGGAATTTTTTTTATTTTGGGGGGCTTTGTTATTTTATTAGGGGGCTTAGAGTAGGTGTAATTAGCTTAAAATTCTTGTAATTTTTTTTATTGTTTGTAATTTAGTGTTTGTTTTTTTTTGTAATTTAGTTTAGTTTATTTAATTGTATGTACTTGTAGTTAATTGATTTAATTTATTTATTGATAGTGTAGTGTTAGGTTTAATTGTAACTTAGGTTAGGATTTATTTTACAGGCAATTTTGTAATTATTTTAACTAGGTAGCTATTAAATAGTAAATAACTATTTAATAGCTATTGTACCTAGTTTAAATACAAAGTTGCCTGTAAAATAAATATAAATCCTAAAATAGCTACAATATAATTATTAGTTATATTGTAGCTATATTAGGGTTTATTTTACAGGTAAGTATTTAGTTTTAAATAGGAATACTTTATTTAATAAGAGTTAATTTATTTCGTTAGACTAAAATTATATTTAACTTAGGGGGGTGTTAGGGTTAGACTTAGCTTTAGGGGTTAATACATTTATTAGAGTAGCGGCGAGGTCCAATCGGCAGATTAGGGGTTAATACTTGAAGTTAGGTGTCGGCGATGTTAGGGAGGGCAGATTAGGGGTTAATACTATTTATTATAGGGTTTTTGAGGCGGGAGTGAGGCGGTTTAGGGGTTAATAAATGTAGCGGCGAGGTCCGGTCGGCAGATTAGGGGTTAATAAATGTAGGTAAGGTAGCGGCGACGTTGGGGGGAGGGGGGATTAATAAATATAATATAGGGGTCGGCGATGTTAGGGGCAGCAGATTAGGGGTACATAGGTATAATGTAGGTTGCGGCGGTGTACGGAGCGGCAGATTAGGAGTTAATAATATAATGCAGGGGTCAGCGATAGTGGGGGCGGCAGATTAGGGGTGTTTAGACTCGGGGTTCATGTTAGGGTGTTAGGTGCAGACTTAGAAACTGTTTCCCCATAGGAAACAATGGGTTAGGAGCTTAACCCATTGTGTTAGGAGCTTAACGCTGCTTTTTTGCAGGTGTTAGGTTTTTTTTCATCCCAAACTGCCCCATTGTTTCCTATGGGGGAATCGTGCACGAGCACGTTTTTCCAGCTAGCCGCTACCTTAAGCAACGCTGGTATTGAGGGTCGAAGTGGCGGTAAATTATGCTCTATGCTCCCTTTTTGGAGCCTAACGCAGCCCTTCAGTGAACTCTAAATACCAGCGTTGTTTAGAAGCAGCGCTAGAAAAAACACACGCGTAGCTAACGCACCCCTTTGGCCGCAAAACTCTAAATCTAGGCGTAAGTTTGCTGGGATACGTGAGAGAAAAAATCTTCTCACAGGAGGTCTTATTCTGAATTCTATTCGATACCCCTAAGAGACAATGCTCTGAATCCATTGATTTTTGGACAGAATTTATCCAAACATCCTTGAAAAACCTTAATCTACCCCCTACAAGCTGAGCTGGAATGAGGGCCGCACCTTCATGCGGACTTAGGGGCTGACTTTGGTTTCTTAAATGGCTGGGAATTATTCCAATTTGAGGAAGGCTTCCAATTGGAAACAGATTCCTTGGGGGAAGGATTAGATTTTTGTTACTTATTTTGACGAAAGGAACGAAAACGGTTAGAAGCCTTAGATTTACCCTTAGGTTTTTAATCCTGAGGTAAAAAAACTCCCTTTCCCCCAGTAACAGTTGAAATAATAGATTCCAACTGAGAACTAAATAAAGTATTACCTTGGAAAGAAAGATAGTAATCTATGACTTGGATGTAATATCAGCATTCCAAGATTTAAGCCACAAAGCTCTTCTAGCTAAAAAAGCTAATAAAGACATGGATCTAACATCAATTTTGATAATATCAAAAATGGCATCACAAATAAAATGATTAGCATGTTGCAGCAAGCGAACAATGCTAGATATGTCAGAATACAATTCTTGTTGCGCTAAATTCTCCAACCAAAAAGTTGATGCAGCCGCAACATCAGCCAAAGAAATTGCAGGCCTGAGAAGATGACCTGAATATAAACAGGCTTTCCTTAGATAAGATTCAAGTTTCCTATCTAAAGAATCTTTAAAAGAAGTACTATCTTCCATAGGAATAGTGGTACGTTTAGCAAGAGTAGAAATAGCCCCATCAACTTTGGGGATCTTTTCCCAAAACTCTATTGAAATTGCTGGTATAGGATACAATTTTTTAAACCTTGAAGAAGGAATAAAAGAAGTACCCGGCTTATTCCATTCCTTAGAAATCATATCAGAAATAGCATCCGGAATAGGAAAAAACCTCTGGAGTAACCACAGGAGATTTAAAAACAGCGTTTAAACGTTTACTAGTCTTAACGTCAAGAGGACTGGCTTCCTCAATATCAAAGTAATTAACTCTTCTTTTAACAAAGAACGGATATACTGCATTTTAAATAAATAAGTAGAATTGTCAGTGTCAATATCTGAGGAAGGATCTTCTAAATCAGATAGATCCTCATCAGAGGAGGATAAATCATTATGTTGTCGGTCATTTGAAATTTCATCAACTTTATGAGACGTTTTAAAAGACCTTTTACGTTTATTAGAAGGCTGAAATGCAGACAAAGCCTTCTGAATAAAATCAGTAACAAATTCTTTAAAATTCATAGGTATATCATGTACATTAGAAGTTGAAGGAACAGCAACCGACAATGTACTATTACTGATGGACACATTATCTGCATGTAAAAGTTTATAATGACAATTATTACAAATGACATTCGGAGAAATAATTTCCACAATCTTACAACAAATGCATTTAGCTTTGGTAGAACCGATGTAAGGCAGCAAAGTTCCAACATATATTTCTGAGACAGGATCAGATTGAGACATCTTGCAAAATGTAAAAGAAAAAAACAACATATAAAGCAAAATTATCAATTTCCTTATATGGCAGTTTCAGGAATGGGAAAAAAAGCAAATAGCATAGCCCTCTGACATAGAAAAAGGCAAGAGGCAAAAAGCAATGGGGTATAAAATTAATGAAAAATTTTGGCGCCAAGTATGATGCACAACGTAACTGAATTTTTTTTGGCGCCAACAGCATCCGGAAATGACACACTCGCGTCACTAACGACGCAACCCTGTGTAAAGACTCGGAAATTACAAACTTACATCAACGGACGTACTTTAGCACCAAAAAATTATTGCGCTAAGAATGACACAATTAAGTCTAGCATTTGGCGCACCCGCGGGCCTAATACTGCCCGCAATTTGCAAGAAAAATCCAGTCAAAATTTAGAAAAAAAAAACTAAACCCCAGGAAAGAAAAAATATTTCTTAATATGTTTATTTTCCCCAAATATGAAACTGACAGTCTGCACAAGGAAATACATGAACCTGGCTCATGGCAAATATAAGTGCAATAAATATATTTAGACCTTTATATAAATGCATAAAGTGTCAAACCATAGCTGGGGTGTCTTAAGTAATAAAAAACATAAATACCGAAAAGACACTCATCCACATATAGCAGATAGCCAAACCAGTACTGAAACCGTTATCAGTAGAGGTAATGGTATATGAGAGTATATCGTCGATCTAAAAAGGGAGGTAGCAGATGAATCTCTACGACCGATAACAGAGAACCTATGAAAAAGATCTCCCGTGAGGAAAACCATTGCATTCAATAGGTGATACTCCCTTCACATCCCTCTGACATTAGCTGTACTCTGAGAGGAATCAGGCTTCAAAATGCTGAGAAGCGCATATCAGCGTAGAAATCTTAGCACAAACTTACTTCACCACCTGCATAGGAGGCAAAGTTTGTAAAAACTGAATTGTGGGTGTAGCGAGAGGTGTATTTATAGGCATTTTGAGGTTTGGGAAACTTTGCCCCTCCTGGTAAGATTGTATATCCCATACGTCACTAGCTCATGGACTCTTGCCAATTACATGAAAGAAATAAGCATTATATATTTGTACTGTCTTGCAGATTTAATATAGTAAGAACTAAAAAAAAAAAAATCTGGAAAACTATTACAGATATTTTTTTTAAATGTTTTTCATTAAATCTATTTTTGTGCCTCATAGGCTTGCAGTATCTTGACTCTGTCCATCATATAATTTTGGAGAGTGCCTCATCAGTAAATGAGCATTAAATACCTAACATTTGCCTTTAGTTTTCAGTTAAATTATATATTTTGCATGAAAACTTGAGAGAAAAAAGGTGCAAACTTATAAATTACTGAAGTATAAATGTGAATGAAAAGATTTGTGTATGATGTCCCTTTAAATAATTGTCTTACTATGGTTGACTATATATATATATATATATAGATATATATATAGTGGTATGTGTGAAACTATAAGATCTGCAAAATAAATTACATTGATTGACATGATTCATGACTGACATAGCAGCCGTGTTCAAGCATACATAAAGGAAATGACTTAGATAGATAAACCTAGCAAAGGACTAGCTGAGTCACGCCAAGGTGAATTGATCTGTCTCAGAGGACAGAAGGACGGCCTTAAATTTTGTTCACACCGCATACTGCATTTTCCAGTTTTGTATCACTGAGAAGGAATCCTAATTGACCAAGGATAGCTATAATCTGCATTTAATATTAAGTTCATAAACCCTTCATTACAGGACTAAATTACAATCTTATTTCAGAATTTTGCTTCTTAAATCTTTTTTATAACTTATAACTAATTTTATGAAATTCTCAGATTACTATGTTATTCAAAAAAATGAGTACTTAAAATGTTCTTATCTATTTCGAAAAGTTGCCATATATAAAATACACATCTCCCTTTTTAAATTTCTTAATATCAAGGGGAACTTTAAATTTTAAACGCTTAAATGAGCCCTAGTTTAATCGAACTATATATATTATAAGCATAAATAGGTTGAATTTTAAGACCTTTCATCAAGAAATAAAAATATGTTATGAAAGAACAACATCTTACAGAACGTTTGATCCCCTAAAAGGACACAAGACCGTCCCCTTGAAACTAAACATACTATAAATACCTTTAATTCCCTGCAAGAGAAGTACGTTTTGTTATAGTGATTTTGCGTCATCAGGAGCTTAATTTGGCCACAAAATTTTTGAAAAAAAGACTCCAAGTTACAACTAACCCCAGGTAAGAAAAAAATACCTTAATTCTCCCATAAACATAATCTCTATGCTGAAACTGTTAGACTGCAAAGGGAAATATACACAGACCTGACTTATGGCAAATGTATGCAATATATTTTAAAAACTTTATAATATAAAGTGCCAAACATAGCTGAGAGTGTCTTAAACAATGATATACACTTACCAGAAGACACCCATCCACATATAGCAGACAGCCAAACCAGTACTGAAATAGATCAGCAGAGGTAATGGTACAATAGTATATTGTCGATCTGTAAAGGGAGGCACGGATCATCATCAATCACTGTTGGGAATATCACTCCTGGCCAGCATGAGGAGGCAAAGAGCACCACAGAAAAGCTGTTAAGTATCACTTCCCTTCCCACAAACACCAGTCATTCGACCGAAGGAAAAGAAGGCACCTCTGCACCTTGTGTTGCTTCCTTTCTCTGAGGTTTACAAAACAAAAAGACTGTCTGAAAAATATAGGGTGGGCCGTGGACTCTCCGTGTGAAGAAAGAAATTTATATTCAGGTAAGCATACATTTTGTTTTCTTTTAAATGACACGTGAGTCCACGGATCATCATCAATTACTGTTGGGAATCAATACCCAAGCTAGAGGACACAGATGATAAGGGAGGGACAAGACAGGTACCTAAACAGAAGGCACCACTGTTTGAAGAACCTTTCTCCCAAAAGAAGCCTCGGTGGATGCAAAAGTATAAAATTTATAAAATTTGGAGAAAGTATGCAGAGAGGGCCAAGTTGCAGCCTTGCAAATCTGTTCCACAGAAGCTTAATTTTTGAAGGCCCAGGAAGAAGAAACAGCCCTCGTGGAATGAGCCGTAATTCTCTCAGGAGGCTGCTATCCAGCAGTTTCTTAGGCCAAACAAATAATACTCTAGCCAAAGTGAAAAAAAAACAGACAAAGCGGAAGCCTGCAAATAGAATTTCAACGCACGCACCACATCTAGATTGTGCAATAAACGCTCCTTATGAGAAGAAGGATTAAGACACAAAGAAGGAACAACGATTTCCTGATTAATATTCCTATCCGAAACCACTTTAGGAAGGAACCCTAACTAAGTACACAGAACCACCTTATTGAATGAACGATAAGGGTAATCACACTGCAACGCCGAGAGTTCAGAGACTCTCCGAGCAGAAGAAATGGCAACAAGAAACAAAACTTTCCAAGATAACATCTTAATATCTAAGGAGAGCATAGGCTCAAATGGAGCCTGCTGAAGAACTTTAAGAACAAAGTTAAGACTCCAGGGAGGAGTAACAGGTTTAAACACAGGCCTGATTCTGATCAAAGCCTTCCAAAAAACGATTCAGAAGAGTTGTCAACTAGAAACAGTCTTTATTAGCTTCATTTAAAACATGTACAGTGGTGTGGCATAACAGCCCTTTCAGCTGCAATTAATGCTTACGCGTTTCAGCATTGGTGCCGTACTCATAGCCCTCTAATGTCTCCTACAGCTTCTGAGCTTAAAAAGGAAGTAAAAGCATTCTATTCGCTAATGGGCAGGTGTATACTAATAATCAATCAGGCAATTAACTTAAAGAAATACTGCCTACAATACATGTCTCAATACACTATGATGATTATTGCACACCAGTACATGTTCCAAAAATATATTTTTCATATATAAAGAATATTAAATGCACCGTGAATCCACTCAGTGTAATTTCAATTTGGTAATCCAAATAAATGAACTCAAAACAGTGGAACCGTAAGTGCAACAATTACACATAAGTTGTACTTATATTAATCTATGAGTCTATTAATAAATTCAAATATATTTTAAACTTATTTCCTATCATTGTATCCTCATTAAGTGAGTCCACTTTCTATTGATAATGTGTATTTTACATAAACCTTTATCAAAAATAATAATAAATATGAGTACAACCTTTTCATCAAAGATGTACTAAAAAAAACCTTCATCACATGTCTATTAAAAAACAATTATAGCAACATTACATATTTATTACACGTTTCCTTTTATATACAGTATATGTGACAAAAATTTAAACCCGTCCAAAATAATGATGTATTAACATTGGTTCCCATTCCTCAATTGGACAGTAATGTTGTGTGTAACTAATATAAAATAATATGGTTATGATACCTTTAGAGTGGTGTAAAATTGCCTAGTAACCAAATGTCAAAATTGTTTCAAGTCCCAGTAAAGAACAATGTCATACTGATTGACCAGATAATACCAACATAGAAATATTTCAATTCCAGTGATTAACCCCTTAACGACCGAGGACGTGCAGGGTACGTCCTCAGAAAAAAGGCAGTTAACGCCTGAGGACGTACCCTGCACGTCCTCGGTGTGGAAAGCAGCTGGAAGTGATCCTGCTCGCTTCCAGCTGCTTTCCGGTTATTGCAGTGATGCCTCGATATGGAGGCATCCTGCAATAACCTTTTACGGCCATCCGATGCAGAGAGAGCCACTCTGTGGCCCTCTCTGCACCGGACATCGATGGCCGGTATCGTTGGTGGGTGGGAGCCGGTGTGGGAGGTGGGTGGCGGCCATCGATGGCCCTGGTCATGTGGAGGGGGGCGGGATCGTGGGCGGGTAAGTCCGGGGGCGTGCGCGGGCGCGCGCACGTGCACAAGGGGCGGGCGCGTGCACGGGGAGGGAGCGGGTGGGAACCGCTACACTACGGAAAAAAAACAAAATAAAAGTGGGACAAAATGTAAATCTATAAAAAACCCTTAGGTGTGATTTAGGTCGAGGGGGGGTTGGGGGGGGGGGGGGGGGGGGTTGGGGGATTGAGCTACACTACAGAAAAAATAGATAAATAAAATAAACATTTGATTGTTCAAACTGGGTACTGGCAGACAGCTGCCAGTACCCAAGATGGCCCCCAATAAGGCTGAGAGGGAGGCTTAGGGAGCTGTTTTGGGGGGGATCAGGGAGGTTGGGGGTTAAGGGGGGATCCTAAACACAGCATATGTAAATATGCTTTTTTTTTTTTTTCTTAAAAAAAACAAAAAAAACTTTTATTTTAGTACTGGCAGACTTTCTGCCAGTACTTAAGATGGCGGGGACAATTGTGGGGTGGGGGAGAGAAGGGAGCTGTTCGGGAGGGATCAGGGGGTGGGATGTGTCAGGTGGGAGGCTGATCTCTACACTAAAGCTAAAATTAACCCTGCAAGCTCCCTACAAACTACCTAATTAACCCCTTCACTGCTAGCCATAATACACGTGTGATGCGCAGCAGCATTTAGCGACTTTCTAATTACCATAAAGCAACGCTAAAGTCATATATGTCTGCTATTTCTGAACAAAGGGCATCCCAGAGAAGCATTTACAACCATTTGTGCCATAATTGCACAAGCTGTTTGTAAATAATTTCAGTGAGAAACCTAAAATTGTGAAAAAATTAACGTTTTTTTTACTTTGATCGCATTTGGCGGTGAAATGGTGGCATGAAATATACCAAAATGGGCCTAGATCAATACTTGGGGTTGTCTACTACACTAAAGCTAAAATTAACCCTAGAAGCAGCCTACATGCTCCCTAATTAACCCCTTCAATGCAGGGCATAATACACGTATTGTGCGCAGTGGCATTTAGCAGCCTTCTAATTACCAAAAAGCAAAGCCAAAGCCATATATGTCTGCTATTTCTGAACAAAGGGGATCCCAGAGAAGCATTTACAACCATTTATTCTATAATTGCATAAGTTGTTTGTAAATAATTTCAGTGAGAAACCTAAAGTTTGTGAAAAAATTTGTGAAAAAGTGAACAATTTTTTTTTATTTGATCGCATTTGGCGGTGAAATAGTGGCATGAAATATACCAAAATGGGCCTAGATCAATACTTTGGGATGTCTTTGAAAAAAAAATATATACATGTCAATGGATATTCAGGGATTCCTGAAAGATATTAGTGTCCCAATGTAACTAGCACTAATTTTGAAAAAAAAGTGGTTTGGAAATAGCAAAGTGCTACTTGTATTTATGGCCCTATAACTTGCAAAAAAAGCAAAGAAGATGTAAACATTGGGTATTTCTAAACTCAGGACAAAATTTAGAAACTATTTAGCATGGGTGTTTTTTGTTGGTTGTAGATGTGTAACAGATTTTGGGGGTCAAAGTTAGAAAAAGTGTGTTTTTTTCCATTTTTTTCTTCATATTTTATAATGTTTTTTATAGTAAATTATAAGATATGATGAAAATAATGGTATCTTTTGAAAGTCCATTTAATGGCGAGAAAAACGGTATATAATATGTGTGGGTACAGTAAATGAGTAAGAGGAAAATTACAGCTAAACACAAACACCGCAAAAATGTAAAAATAGCCTTGGTCCCAAACGGACAGAAAATGGAAAAGTGCTGCGGTCATTAAGGGGTTAATTAAATCATAGGAAGAATTTAGTCCTTTGGGAAACCTCATCTGTAATTGAAAAATCCAAAAAACCTCTCTTTTCGCTAGTGCTAGATCCCTGTCACCTCCTCTCCTCTCAGCATCTACCACCTCAATAATGGTCCATTTAAAGCTTGTGTTCTCTTTGTTATGGAACCTCTTGAAATGCTGAACGAGAGGGGTGGTCAGGGTACCAGTCTTGATATTTGAGAGGTGTTCTCTAATAAGAGAACATACCTCCCTGGTCGCCATGCCTACATATTGCAGATGGCAAAGGTTACATCCTATTAAATATACAGTATACATATTCCTACAGTTTAAACACCTATAGTGATTATACATTTTTTGTTTAACTTCACTCTTGAAACCTTCCTCTGCAGCTAAGTGTTCACAGGCTTTACAGGTGGAATTACTAGACCTGTAAACCCCTTTGAATCTAAGCCATGAGCTATGATCATCTCTTGTTGTAACCTTTAGTTGTGTTGGAGCTAGAATGTTTCCCAGGGAGACACCTCTCCAGAATGCAAATTTGAATCCCCTTCGTATTGTGTCTGCTAGTGCATCATCCACTGCTACTAATCTCAAAAGTTTCTGTACAATATCACAAATCATATGGTATTGTGTGCTTTAGTCAATGACAAAAAAATGTCCCTTTACTTTCGTGTTTAGCTTGCTTTAATTTACTTTTAGTAGATTTTTCTAGAAAATCCTGTCTGTCTTAGCTACCTCCGATTTCAAATTCTTGTTTTTTGTAACCCCTGCTTATCAGGCGTTCAGATAATAGACTGGCGTGTGTTTCATACAGATGAGCTGAACTGCAGTTTCTCCTTAGCCTGACAAATTGTCCTTTCGTAGCTGATTTGAAGACCTGTCTCGGATGACTGCTCCTGGCGTGGAGTAGAGTATTCCCATGTAATGGGTTTTCTGAAGACCTCCGTCTCTACCCCAATTCCTGGTAACCCTATAAGGGTTAAATCCAGGAAATTGATTGCGGAATTGTTAAGTTCAAAAGTGAACTCTAAACCTACATCATTGGTATTTAGGCAATTCACAAACTCAAATGCTCTTTCCTTCGTCCCTCTCCACACCAGGAGCAAAGCATCAATGTACCGTCTGTACCGTCTGTTTTGTTTGAAGGGGTTTTCAACTCCATAGATGCGGGTCAGCTCCCACCACCCCATGAAGAGGTTAGCAAAAGAGGGCACACATTTTGCGCCCATAGCTATCCCGCACCTCTGGAGGAAGAAAACCCCCTCAAAGGAAAAATAATTATGTGTTAAGAGAAAATTTGCAATTCTCAACACATAGTCAACAAACTCCTTCTGATATCCAGTATTTCTTGAAAGAAAGAACTCTAGGGCTTCCAGTCCCTTAACATGTGGTATAGACATGTACAATGTTTTGACATCAATGGTGAGCCACCAATCATTTTCCTCCCAAACAAGATCCTGTTATAATTTTAACACATGTGTAGTATCCTGTAAATTACTTGTTAGACTACATACAAAGGGCTGCAAAATGGCATCTAGCCACTGGGACAGTCTTTCCAAAAATGATCCAATACCACTCACGATGGGTCTACCTGTGACCCCCTCCAGGGATTTATGTACTTTTGGCAAATGGTTAAAAATTGGTATTAATGGATTTTCCACCAGGAGGAAGTCAAAGATAGGCCCATCAATGTATCCTAATTCCCTTCCATCATCTAATATGTTAGTAAGTTCTCGTGTATATTTCGAGGTTGGATCACCACGAAGTTTCTGATAAGAAGTATTATTGTGCAGTCGTCTTTCTGCTTCACTGATGAACTTAGACCAAGGCCTGACAAAAGGATTGCACATCCGCTAGATGCTTATGAAACAAAATAGACAAGGCAGATATTTGACCCTTCAAAGTACTCGCTGACAAACCCTTCTCCAGACCTTCCTGGAGAAAAAGACAAAATCCTAGGAATCCTGACTCTACTCCAGGAGAAACCTTTGGATTCACACCAGTACAGATATTTATGCCATATTTTATGGTAAATCTTTCTAGTCACAGGCTTACGAGCCTTGATCAAGGTCTCAATGACCGACTCTGAAAACCCGTGCTTAGATAAAATTAAGCGTTCAATCTCCAAGCAGTCAGCTTCAGAGAAACGAGATTTGGATGAAGGAAGGGCCCTTGAAGTAGAAGGTCCTTCCTCAGCTGAAGTCTCCAAGGTGGAAGAGATGACATCTCCACTAGGTCTGCATACCAGATCCTGTGAGGCCACACCGGTGCTATGAGAATCACCAAAGTCCTCTCCTGCTTCATCCGAGCAATGACTCGTGGAAGGAGAGTGAACGGTGGGAACAGGTATGCTATACTGAAATTCCACTGCACCGCCAGCGCATCTATCAGGACTGCCTGTGGATCGCTTGAGCTCAAACCGTACTTCGGGAGTTTGGCATTCTGCCGAGAAGCCATGAGGTCTAGCTACGGCTGTCCCCATTTGAGGATCATACTGGAAAACGCCTCCGGATGGAGTTCCCACTCCGCCGGGAGAAAATCTGCTTCCCAATTGTCCCCTCCTGAAATGTGGATCGCAGATAAACAACAGTTGTAGGTCTCCGCCCACTGAAACATTTTGGTCACCTCTGTCATGGCCAAGGAACTCTGAGTTCATACCTGGTGGTTGATGTAAGCCACCAAAGTTATGTTGTCCGACTGGAACCTAATAAACCGGGCTGAAGCTAACTGCTCCCTATCCCAGCAGGCTGGCGTCCGTGGTCACAATCACCGAAGCAGGTTCCCTGGGAGAGATGTTCCTGAGACAACCACCACGGAAGAGAATCTATTGTCGCCTGATCCAGATCTATTCACGGAGACAGATCTGCATATTCCCAGTTCCAGTGCCTGAGCATGCATAACTGCAGAGATCTGATATAAAACCGAGCAAACTGAATAATGTCCATGGCAGCTACCATCAGACCAATAACCTCAATACATTGGGCCACTGATGGCCGAGGAGAGGACTTAAGGGCAAGGCAAGAGTCAAATAACCTTGTTTTTCTGACCTCTGTCGGAAATATCTTCATTGAAAGGGAATATATTATGGTCCCCGAGAACACAACCCTTGAAGCTGGAACCAAGGAACCTTTTCCCAGATTCACCTTCCATCCATAGGAGCAAAGGAAAGACAACAAAATCTCCGTATGAGTGCTTGCTTGTTGAAAAGACAGTGCCTGAAAAAACTCTGGGAGCTGTGGCAAGGCCGAATGGAAGAGCCACAAACTGAAAATGCTTGTCTAGAAAAACGAATCGCAGAAACTTTTGATTATTACTGTGGATGGGAACATGAAGGTACGCATCCTTTAGGTCTATGGTTGTCATGAACTGACCCTCTTGAACCAAGGAAAGAATGGAAAGTATCATTTCCATCTTGAAGGATGGTACTCTGAGAAACTTGTTTAGACATTTCAGGTCTAAAATTGGTCTGAAAGTTCCCTTTTTCTTGGGAACCACAAACAGATTGGGGTAGAATCCCAGACCCTGTTCCGATATGGGAACTGGAACTATCACTCCCAGGGCTGAAAGATCCCGGACACAATGTAAGAATGCCTCTCTTTTTATCTGGTCTACCGATAACCTGCCCCTGGGAGAAAAGTCTTGAACTCTAGTTTATACCCCTGGGAAACGATATCCACTGCCCAGGGATCCGGAACATCCCGAACCCAGGTTTGAGCGAATAAGGAAAGTCTGCCCCTACAGGATCCCTTCCCGGATCGGGGGAAGGCACTTCATACTGACTTTGATTCATTTGCATACTTCTTAGATTGCTTACCCTTGTTCCAAGACTGATTGGACATCCAGGAAGGCTTGGACTGTTCTTGTTTAGAAGAGGGGGGGGGAGGCTTACCTTTAAAGTTTCGAAAAGAACGAAAATTACTCTGACCTCCTTTCTGTTTATTCCTCTTATACTGTGGGAGGAAATGTCCTTTTCCTGCTGTAATATCTGAAATAATTTTGTCCAAGCCCGGCCCAAACAAGGTCTTACCCTTGTAGGGAATCGCCAAAAGTTTGGACTTGGATGAAACATCCGCAGACCAGGATTTCAACCATAAGGCTCTGCGAGCCAGTACAGCAAAGACAGATATCTTTGCTCCCAACTTAATGACTTGTAAGGAAGCATCCGTGATAAAGGAATTGGCCAACTTAAGAGCCTTAATCCTATCCTGAATTTCCTCAAGAGGAGTATCTGTCTGAATAGAATCAGACAACGCATCAAACCAGTAGGCTGCCATGCTGGTGACAGTGCAATACACTCCGCAGGCTGCCATTGCAGACCCTGGTGAACATACATCTTCTTTAGTAATGCCTCCAACTTCTTATCCATAGTATCCTTAAAGGAACAGCTATTCTCTATGGGAATGGTGGTTCTCTTAGCCAAAGTGGAAATTGCTCCTTCCATCTTGGGGTCTGTTTGCCAAGACTCCTTAATAGAGTCAGCTATTGGAAACATCTTCTTGAAAATTAGGGATGGAAAAAAAGTAATTCCAGGTCTCTCCCACTCCCGTGCAATAATCTCTTTAGTACAGTCTGGTACAGGGAATACCTCCACCGCGGAGGGAACAAGTACTTATTCAGTTTACAAGACTTCTTAGGATTGCCTACGACAGTCGTAGCAGTCTCATCCAATGTAGCCAAAATCTCCTTAAGTAACATCTTAAATCTGAAGGATACCACTTCAGCATCAGAAGAAGGAATTATACTGTCTGAATCTGATATTTCACCCTCCGACGCTACCGAAGTGTCTTCCTCCTCAGACTTCTGAAAGGAAGCACCTTGAGTAGCCACAACAGGATCAGAAACCTTGCTCACTGATTCTTTAAAATTTCCTCTTGCACTTTCTGTGCAGTATGGGAAAAGCCGACAGCGCATCAGGTACCGCAGAGGATACTTGGGCAGCAATATCTTGCAAGCTAACTCCAGATGGATCATGAGAAGAAACGCAGGGCACTGCATGTGTGGACGAAAAAGGTTGGGATGCTTGAGGAGAAAGCTGCAGCATATCTTGTACAGGAGATTCACAGCATCCGCCTTAGCTAATAATGGCTCAGGCTCAAAAAGTCTCTCTCTGTAACACAATGTTTTTTTCAATACATGAACAAAAAGGGATTGGTGGTTTCACCTGGGAGTCGAAACACAAGCTACATGTAACATTTTGTAAGGCCTTGTAATCCATCTTTGATCAAAAAAAGAGTGAAAAAAATAAAGCGACTTATTTCCCCTGGAAATTATATTTTTCTGAAAACAAAAAACTTAACCACGGAGAAGCGGTCCTTGATAAACCCCAGACAGTCTCTACACCTCAGCTTATTATGCTGAGGTGCCTACCTTTCCTGCTGGACGCAGGCAATCTAAAATATAAACAGATCCGGTTCTCAATCCGGAACTGCACAATCAGTTGGCTGGGCGATCCTAGACATAGCAGAGCCGCAACTAACTAGTGTCTCTATTCCGGAACTCACAGGAAGTGAGTCCGGAAGACACGCAAAAACAGTCTTGCCACCTCTTAAGGAAACCTCCTCCTTAATCATAGGTGTTCCCTGCGGCCATTCATTTTAAAACAGTTCCGCAACAGTGAAAACCTCTGTATATAACAAAAGTAAAACATTGCACCTTACATACCCAGTCCTTGCCCGTAACTTAACCAGAGAAAAGGACAGATACTGAGCCCAACCAAATAAATAATAAATGCTCCTCTCGTCCCCAGTGCCTGCATAATCTGCCTAAAAGTAATCCTAATAAGATTACTGTTATAACGTCCCATGCAGATTTAACTCCTGAAGTGCCATATTTTCCCTGTAAGAAAAATAAACTTGACACTTAACTGAATATACATCTGTCCGGCAGAAGGACATCTCACCTGGTTTGAGAGGGTTCCCTCCCTCACATGGGCCTGTGGATAAAAAGAAAGACTGAGTAAGCTTACTAAGATAGGGTAGAGAAAACTGTTTGAGAGGCACAGTGGGGATTGTACCCCACAAGTTCTCAATTGCTTAAAAGCCACCACTGCTCTACTGAAGAGACTGACGTGGGCTACGGCTAGACCCCAGGAAAGATCAGAGCAAACCTACTCTGCTTTAAAATAATACAATTTTGATTGAAGAAAATTCTTATCAGACACCTAAACCTTTATCACCTTCTTGCAACGCAGGCAAAAACAATGACTAGGGTTTGTGGGCAGGGAAGTGGATTCACTGTGTCATTAGAAATAAATACCTTTATACTCACTTACATTACACACAGTACTCCTACCTTTCAAGATGTGTTTTTCACCCCCTTCAAGAAGCATAGCGCTAAATCAAATACATTACATATGGTACACTTAGATTAGCAGATGTGTTTCTTTTACCCTCTTCAAGAAGCAGAGCACTAAACCCAAAGAGAATGTGTAATGTTCACTTCTGACTGGAGAAGCGCTCAAGATGTCTTCTAGCAGATTCTGCAATGTAAGGTTACATAGGAGCTGTGAAGTCTAAGCACACGGTAAGTGAGGGTGGCAAAGCGGGTTGATTTCGAGAGAAAAAAAATACACAGAAAAAATGTTTTCTTTTTCAGGACATTAAAGGGTTAATTTTATAGTATAGTATACTTAGTTTTCAAAGGACCAGTCTTGTGTTAGTTTAAAGAGAATTTGTAGTTCAAAAAAAGGATTGTGCATTTGATGGAGACTATTGCTAACTAGTCATATATTTTATAAACCTACTACACAAAGAACACCTTAAAAGTCTAGGAGCTGGATAAAATGTATAAGCAAGAATTCTTTGGGTCTCAATATGATTCTTAGAGGTTAAACTTCTGCAATGGCTTAACTCTTAACATACATGACAATGACACTAACAGACATAGATTATTTGCAGGCTCTGTTGTCACCTGGTTTTAATTAAATCTACAATATATTGAAAAAATGTTATGTAGTGATAGCAACCAATATTAGTGTAGATGCCAGTTTTTAAACTGTCATTAACAACAGGGTTTATTAAAATTATGTGAGTGTACATAATGAAAAAAAGTTTATTTTCAAAGCATAAATGTTAGACCTATGTGTCTTATATAATTTCAGCTATAGTTAGTTGGCTCTTTCAGAATACAACTTATAGCAGTGTGAACTGTTCAGATCGTTCTTTCTTTGCGTTGTTACACAAGCATTAATATTTGATTATACCCACTTTTCACAGCTACCTACTGCAACACCAAATAAATATGCCTGTTATCCTAAACTATATGGAGATAAAAAACATATTTGGCTATGAATTTCACCACATTCTACATACAAGGATGATTATCTAATTAAGGCAAGTAATACTGACTAATTACTTTATGAATTGGGTAATTTAATAATGTAACTCTTTGGCTATAACTTCATATAATGACTACTTGGATTCTTTGAGACAAATTATATTGGCAGTTAAAGTTTTAACATTTTCAATGTGAGAATGCTTTCAGTAAAATGTGTTATACAAAACATAAAAGATTATGTTGTACAATGGCTTATACCCGGGATTGTCTTGTACAATTTAAATAATGTGAATAATAAAAAATGTATGTAGGTGTAAGTATGACAGTAACACATGCAAAAGCAGTAATGTACAAGGTCACAGTAAGCAAAATTAATATTAAAGTGAAAATAAAAATTTTAATATTAGTACAGAGGATCGTGAGCAGTTAGAGATTAAAAAACAAAATAATAATAAATGTTAAAGGCATAGGAAACCCCAACATTTTCTTTCATCATTTGGATAGAACATACAATTTCAAACAACTTTCCAATTTACTTATATTATTAAATTTACTTAATTCTCTTGTTATCCATTGCTGAAGGAACAGTATTGCACTACTGGCAGCTAGATAAACAGCAATCACAAGACACAACTGTGTGCAGACACCAACCAATCAGCAGTTAGCTCCCACTAGTGTAGGATATGTGCGCATTCTTTTTCAACAAGGGATACCAAGAGATACCACAGTCTAATGTATAGACAAGCAAAGCAAGGTAAGAAAAACAGCCATAAAAGGAGCAGGAAAAAAGATGTGCTAAAGAAAAAAATTAACTCTAAAAAAACATAAGGGTGTTGTCTTGTGGACTCTCACCACCAGGAAATTAATCAGGTAAGTATAAATTATGTTTTCTTTCATATAGGTGGTTAGAGTACATTACTCCTGAGAACTTATCCCCAAGCTGTGGAGTCCACAAGTAATAACATAAAGGGAGGAATTTAAAAACATTTTTTCACTGAGAAATTAAATTCAAAAACCCAATATTTTGTTATTGCATTTAAAAGAAATCAAGTAGGCAAAAAAAAAAAATATCAAACTAAGTAAAACTGCCTGAAAAACATTAAAATTGAAGAATTTAGTAAAAGTATGCAAAGTAGCTGCCTTGCAAATATGGTCAACTGAAGCCTCATTCCTGAAGGCCCAAGAAGAGGCAACTGACCTAGTAGAATGAGCAGTAATTCGCTGCGGTGGAGGCTTACCTGCCTCCAAGTAAGCCTTGTGAATTAAAAGTTTCGTCCAAATAGCAAAAAAAAACAGCAGAAACTTTGTGACATTTCGAAAAAACAACCTAGACGTTTGTCTAAAGTCCTTAGTAGCATCAATGTAATATTTTAATACCCAAACAATGTCCAAATTATGCAAAGATCTCTCTGAAGCATTTTTGGGATTAGGACACAAAGAAGTAACAACAACAATCTCACAGCTAATGTTGTCTGGTGAAGAAAACTTAGGAAAAAAGTCAAAAGAAGTCCAAAAACTGCCTTATCCTAATGAAAAACTTAGATAAGGGGGATAACAAAAAAGATCAGATAAACTCTTCCAGCAAAATAGAGATATAGTCTAAAGAAATAACACTTTCCAAGAAAGCAGTTTAATATCCACCTTATGCATAGGTTCAAAAGGATGAGCTTGCAAAACCTCTAACACCAAGTTAAGATTCCATAGTGGAGAAATTGGCTTGATTACAGATTTTATACACCAGAGCCTGAACAAAACCATGAATATATCAGGAAGATTAGCAATCTTCCTTTGAAACAAAACTGAAAGAGCAAAAATCTGCCCCTTCAGAGAAGTGGCAGAAATGCCTTTATCCAGACCATCCTGTAAGAACTGCAAAATCCTAAGAATTCTAAAAGAATGCCAGGAAAAAAACATGATCTACACACCAAGAAATAAAGCCCTTCCAAACCTTATGATTGATTCTCATAGTTACAGGCTTACAAGCCTGAATTACAGTTTCAATCACAGAATCAAAAAAACCCTATTTCTAAGGATTAAACATTCAATTTCCATGCCATCAAGTTCAAAGACTTGAGATCCAGGTGGAAAACGTACCTTGAGAGAGAAGGTCTGACTACAGAGGCCAAGAAGGACAGCTGGATATTTAAACCAAATCTGCATTCCAAATCCTTCAAGGCCAAGCTGGTGCAACCAGGATTACTGAAGATTTATCTAGGTTTATATTGGAAACCACTCTAGGTAGAATTACCAGGAGGAGGAAACAGATAAACAAGCAAAAATGACCAAGGAACTACTAGATTATCCACTAACTCTGCTTGAGAACCACTGGACTTGCAAAGTACCTGGGAAGTTTGTTGTTCAAACGAGAGGCCACCAGATCTATCTCTGGGATAATCCAAAGATCCACAATCTGATTGAACACATGTTGGTGAAGAGACTACTCCCCTGGGTGTAGAGATTGATGTTTTTGAAAGCCCACTTCCCAGTTGTTCACCCCTGGAATATGAATCGCAGAAACTAAACAAGAACTGATATCTGCCCATGAAGGAATTGGAGACACATCCCTCTTGGCTAGGGTTGATGGTTGACATAAGCTACTGCTGTGACATTGTCTGTTGAAAAGAATCTCATCTCCATTTTCAGACAGAGGCCAAGTTTGAAGAGCCCTGAAAATTGTACAGAGTTCTAGAACATTTTTAGATAACCTCTACTCCAGAGGATCCAAAACTCCCAATGCTCCAAAGTACTCACAAACAGCTCCCCAGCCTGCGAAACTTGCATCTGTAATGCTAATAGTACAGGTAGGATGAGCAAAAGCTGATTACATCAGTCAATAGGAATTTTTCACCTTTAATTCCTATTGACTGATAGAATTCTATCAGCCAATCGGAATTCAAGGGACGCCATCTTGGATGATCATTTAAAGGAACCTTCATTCATCGTTAGTCGTCGGAAAGAGGATGCTCCACCTCGGATGTCTTGAAGATGGAGCTGCTCCGTGCCGGATGGATTAAGACAGAAGATGCCGTCTGGATGAAGACTTCTGCCCTTCTGAAAAGGACCACTGCTGCCGGCTTGGATGAAGACTTCTCCTGGGTTCGTTGAGGACCCAAAACTGTTAGTGCATCATCAGGGGATAGTGTTAGGTTTTTTTAAGGGTTTATTGGGTGGGTTTTATTTTTAGGTTAGGGTTTGGGCAGCAATAGAGCTAAATGCTTTTTTAAGGGCAGTGCCCATCCAAATGCCCTTTTCAGGGCAATGGGGAGCTTAGGTTTTTTTTGTTAGGATTTTATTTGGGGGGTTGGTTGTGTGGGTGGTGGGTTTTACTGTCGAGGGGGTTGTTTGTAATTTTTTTTTACAGGTAAAAGAGACGATTTCTTTGGGGCAATGCCCCACAAAAGGCCCTTTTAAGGGCTATTGGTAGTTTAGGCTAGGGTTTTTTTCTTTATTTGGGGGGGTGGCTTTTTATTTTGATAGGGCTATTAGATTAGGTGTAATTAGTTTAAATATCTTGTAATTTGTTTTTTATTTTCTGTAATTTAGTGTTTGTTTTTGTAATTTAGGTAATTGTATTTAATTTAGGAAATTGATTTAATTGTAGTGTACGGTTAGGTGTTAGTGTAACTCAGGTTAGGTTTTATTTTACAGGTAAATTTGTATTTATTTTAGCTAGGTAGTTATTAAATAGTTAATAACTATTTACTAAGTATTCTACCTAGTTAAAATACAAACTTGCCTGTAAAATAAAAATAAACCCTAAGCTAGCTACAATGTAACTATTAGTTATATTGTAGCTATCTTAGAGTTTATTTTACAGGTAAGTATTTAGTTTTTAAAAGGAATAATTTAGTTAATGATAGTAATTTTATTTAGATTTCTTTTAATTAAATTTAAGTTAGGGGGTGTTAGGTTTAGGGGTTAATAACTTTAATATTTATTTTATAGGTAAGTATTTAGTTTTAAATAGGTATTATTTAGTTATTAATAGTAGGTTTGATTTAGATTTATTTTAATTATATTTAAGTTAGGGGGTGTGGGGTTAGACTTAGGTTTAGGGGTTAATAGATTTAGTATAGTGGCGGCGACGTTGGGTGTGGAAGATTAGGGGTTAATACATGTAGGTAGGTGGCAGCAAATAAGGGGTTAATAATATTTAACTTGTGTTTGCAAGGCGGGAGTGCAGCGGTTTAGGTGTTAATACGTTTATTCTAGTGGCGGCGATGTCAGGAGCGGCAGATTAGGGGTTAATAATTTTATTTTAGTGTTTGCAATGCGGGAGGGCCTCGGTTTAGGGGTTAATAGGTAGTTTATAGGTGTTAGTGTACTTTTTAGCACTTTAATTATGAGTTTTATGCTACGGCTTTGTAGTGTAAAACTCATAACTACTTACTTTAGAATGCGTGACGAATCTTGCGGGATAGGCTGTACCGCTCACTTTTTGGCCTCCAAAAAAACACAAAATTTATGCTTACCTGATAAATGTATTTCTTTTGCGATGTACCGAATCCACGGTTTCATCCTTACTTGTGGGATATTATCCTTCCTAACAGGAAGTGGCAAAGAGAGCACCACAGCAGAGCTGTCTATATAGCTCCCCCCTTAACTCCACCCCCCAGTCATTCGACCAAAGGCTTAGGAACAAAAAGGAGAAACTATAAGGTGCAGAGGTGACTGAAGTTTTCAATAAAAAATACTATCTGTCTTGAATAGACATCGCAAAAACAGAATTTATGCTTACCTGATAAATTACTTTCTCCAACGGTGTGTCCGGTCCACGGCGTCATCCTTACTTGTGGGATATTCTCCTCCCCAACAGGAAATGGCAAAGAGCCCAGCAAAGCTGGTCACATGATCCCTCCTAGGCTCCGCCTTCCCCAGTCATTCGACCGACGTAAAGGAGGAATATGCATAGGAGAAATCATATGATACCGTGGTGACTGTAGTTAGAGAAAATAATTCATCAGACCTGATTAAAAAACCAGGGCGGGCCGTGGACCGGACACACCGTTGGAGAAAGTAATTTATCAGGTAAGCATAAATTCTGTTTTCTCCAACATAGGTGTGTCCGGTCCACGGCGTCATCCTTACTTGTGGGAACCAATACCAAAGCTTTAGGACACGGATGATGGGAGGGAGCAAATCAGGTCACCTAGATGGAAGGCACCACGGCTTGCAAAACCTTTCTCCCAAAAATAGCCTCAGAAGAAGCAAAAGTATCAAATTTGTAAAATTTGGTAAAAGTGTGCAGTGAAGACCAAGTCGCTGCCTTACATATCTGCTCAATAGAAGCCTCGTTCTTGAAGGCCCATGTGGAAGCCACGGCCCTAGTGGAGTGAGCTGTGATTCTTTCAGGAGGCTGCCGTCCGGCAGTCTCATAAGCCAATCGGATGATGCTTTTAAGCCAAAAAGAGAGAGAGGTAGAAGTTGCTTTTTGACCTCTCCTTTTACCAGAATAAACAACAAACAAGGAAGAAGTTTGTCTGAAATCCTTTGTAGCCTCTAAATAGAATTTTAGAGCACGAACTACATCCAAATTGTGTAACAAACGTTCCTTCTTTGAAACTGGATTCGGACACAAAGAAGGCACGACTATCTCCTGGTTAATATTTTTGTTAGAAACAACTTTCGGAAGAAAACCAGGTTTAGTACGCAAAACCACCTTATCTGCATGGAACACCAGATAAGGAGGAGAACACTGCAGAGCAGATAACTCTGAAACTCTTCTAGCAGAAGAAATTGCAACCAAAAACAAAACTTTCCAAGATAATAACTTGATATCAACGGAATGTAGGGGTTCAAACGGAACCCCCTGAAGAACTGAAAGAACTAAATTGAGACTCCAAGGAGGAGTCAAAGGTTTGTAAACAGGCTTGATTCTAACCAGAGCCTGAACAAAAGCTTGAACATCTGGCACAGCCGCCAGCTTTTTGTGAAGTAAAACAGATAAAGCAGAAATCTGTCCCTTCAAAGAACTTGCAGATAATCCTTTCTCCAAACCTTCTTGAAGAAAGGATAGAGTCTTAGGAATTTTTATCTTGTTCCATGGGAATCCTTTAGATTCACACCAACAGATATATTTTTTCCATATTTTATGGTAGATTTTTCTAGTTACAGGCTTTCTAGCCTGAACAAGAGTATCAATGACAGAATCTGAGAACCCTCGCTTTGATAAAATCAAGCGTTCAATCTCCAAGCAGTCAGTTGGAGTGAGGCCAGATTCGGATGTTCGAACGGACCTTGAACAAGAAGGTCCTGTCTCAAAGGTAGCTTCCATGGTGGAGCCGATGACATATTCACCAGATCTGCATACCAAGTCCTGCGTGGCCACGCAGGAGCTATCAAGATCACCGATACCCTCTCCTGTTTGATCCTGGCTACCAGCCTGGGAATGAGAGGAAACGGTGGGAACACATAAGCTAGGTTGAAGGTCCAAGGTGCTACTAGTGCGTCCACTAGAGTCGCCTTGGGATCCCTGGATCTGGACCCGTAGCAAGGAACCTTGAAGTTCTGACGAGACGCCATCAGATCCATGTCTGGAATGCCCCACAATTGAATTATTTGGGCAAAGATTTCCGGATGGAGTTCCCACTCCCCCGGATGAAATGTCTGACGACTCAGAAAATCCGCTTCCCAATTTTCCACTCCTGGGATGTGGATTGCAGACAAGTGGCAGGAGTGAGTCTCCGCCCATTGAATTATTTTGGTCACTTCTTCCATCGCCAGGGAACTCCTTGTTCCCCCCTGATGGTTGATATACGCAACAGTCGTCATGTCTGATTGAAACCGTATGAATTTGGCCTTTGCTAGCTGAGGCCAAGCCTTGAGAGCATTGAATATCGCTCTCAGTTCCAGAATATTTATCGGGAGAAGAGATTCTTCCCGAGACCAAAGACCCTGAGCTTTCAGGGGTTCCCAGACCGCGCCCCAGCCCACCAGACTGGCGTCGGTCGTGACAATGACCCACTCTGGTCTGCGGAAGCTCATCCCTTGTGACAGGTTGTCCAGGGACAGCCACCAACGGAGTGAATCTCTGGTCCTCTGATCTACTTGTATCATCGGAGACAAGTCTGTATAATCCCCATTCCACTGACTGAGCATGCACAGTTGTAATGGTCTTAGATGAATTTGCGCAAAAGGAACTATGTCCATTGCCGCGACCATCAAACCTATTACTTCCATGCACTGCGCTATGGAAGGAAGAAGAACAGAATGAAGTACTTGACAAGAGCTTAGAAGTTTTGATTTTCTGGCCTCTGTCAGAAAAATCCTTATTTCTAAGGAGTCTATTATTGTTCCCAAGAAGGGAACTCTTGTTGACGGGGATAGAGAACTTTTTTCTACGTTCACTTTCCACCCGTGAGATCTGAGAAAGGCCAGGACAATGTCCGTATGAGCCTTTGCTTGTGGCAGAGACGACGCTTGAATCAGTATGTCGTCCAAGTAAGGTACTACTGCAATGCCCCTTGGTCTTAGCACCGCTAGAAGGGACCCTAGTACCTTTGTGAAAATTCTTGGAGCAGTGGCTAATCCGAATGGAAGTGCCACAAACTGGTAATGCTTGTCCAGAAAGGCGAACCTTAGGAACCGATGATGTTCCTTGTGGATAGGAATATGTAGATACGCATCCTTTAAATCCACCGTGGTCATGAATTGACCTTCCTGGATGGTAGGAAGAATTGTCCGAATGGTTTCCATTTTGAACGATGGAACCCTGAGAAACTTGTTTAGGATCTTGAGATCTAAGATTGGTCTGAATGTTCCCTCTTTTTTGGGAACTATGAACAGATTGGAGTAGAATCCCATCCCTTGTTCTCCTAATGGAACAGGGTGAATCACTCCCATTTTTAACAGGTCTTCTACACAATGTAAGAATGCCTGTCTTTTTATGTGGTCTGAAGACAATTGAGACCTGTGGAACCTTCCCCTTGGGGGTAGCTCCTTGAATTCCAGAAGATAACCTTGGGAGACTATTTCTAGCGCCCAAGGATCCAGAACATCTCTTGCCCAAGCCTGAGCGAAGAGAGAAAGTCTGCCCCCCACCAGATCCGGTCCCGGATCGGGGGCCAACATCTCATGCTGTCTTGGTAGCAGTGGCAGGTTTCTTGGCCTGCTTACCTTTGTTCCAGCCTTGCATTGGCCTCCAGGCTGGCTTGGTTTGAGAAGTATTACCCTCTTGCTTAGAGGATGTAGAACTTGAGGCTGGTCCGTTTCTGCGAAAGGGACGAAAATTTGGTTTATTTTTAGCCTTAAAAGACCTATCCTGAGGAAGGGCGTGGCCCTTTCCCCCAGTGATATCTGAAATAATCTCTTTCAAGTCAGGGCCAAACAGCGTTTTCCCCTTGAAAGGTATGTTAAGCAATTTGTTCTTGGAGGACGCATCCGCTGACCAAGACTTTAGCCAAAGCGCTCTGCGCGCCACAATAGCAAACCCTGAATTTTTCGCCGCTAATCTAGCTAATTGCAAAGTGGCGTCTAAAGTAAAGGAGTTAGCCAATTTAAGAGCGTGAACTCTGTCCATAATCTCCTCATAAGAAGATTCCTTATCGAGCGACTTTTCTAGTTCATCGAACCAGAAACACGCTGCTGTAGTGACAGGAACAATGCATGAAATTGGTTGAAGAAGGTAACCTTGCTGAACAAACATCTTTTTAAGCAAACCCTCTAATTTTGTATCCATAGGATCTTTGAAAGCACAACTAACTTCTATAGGGATAGTAGTGCGTTTGTTTAGAGTAGAAACCGCCCCCTCGACCTTGGGGACTGTCTGCCATAAGTCCTTTCTGGGGTCGACCATAGGAAACAATTTCTTAAATATAGGGGGAGGGACAAAAGGTATGCCGGGCCTTTCCCATTCTTTGTTTACAATGTCCGCCACCCGCTTGGGTATAGGAAAAGCTTCGGGGGGCACCGGGACCTCTAGGAACTTGTCCATCTTACATAATTTCTCTGGAATGACCAAATTGTCACAATCCAGAGTAGCCAACACCTCCTTAAGCAGAGCGCGGAGATGTTCCAATTTAAATTTGAATGTAATAACATCAGGTTCAGCTTGTTGAGAAATTTTCCCTGAATCTGAAATTTCTCCCTCAGACAAAACCTCCCTGGCCCCTTCAGACTGGTGTAGGGGCATGTCAGAACCATTATCATCAGCGTCCTCCTGCTCTTCAGTATTTTCTAAAACAGAGCAGCCGCGCTTTCGCTGATAAGTGGGCATTTTGGCTAAAATGTTTTTTATAGAATTATCCATTACAGCCGTTAATTGTTGCATAGTAAGGAGTATTGGCGCACTAGATGTACTAGGGGCCTCCTGTGTGGGCAAGACTGGCGTAGACGAAGGAGGGGATGATGCAGTACCATGCTTACTCCCCTCACTTGAGGAATCATCTTGGGCATCCTTTTCTCTAAATTGTTTGTCACATACATCACATCTATTTAAATGAGAAGGAACCTTGGCTTCCTCACATACAGAACATAGTCTATCTGATAGTTCAGACATGTTAAACAGGCATAAACTTGATAACAAAGCACAAAAAACGTTTTAAAATAAAACCGTTACTGTCTCTTTAAATTTTAAACTGAACACACTTTATTACTGAATATGCGAAAAAGTATGAAGGAATTGTTCAAAATTCACCAAAATTTCACCACAGTGTCTTAAAGCCTTAAAAGTATTGCACACCAAATTTGAAAGCTTTAACTCTTAAAATAACGGAACCGGAGCCGTTTTTATATTTAACCCCTATACAGTCCCTGGTATCTGCTTTGCTGAGACCCAACCAAGCCCAGAGGGGAATACGATACCAAATGACGCCTTCAGTAAGCTTTTTCAGTGGATCTGAGCTCCTCACACATGCATCTGCATGCCTTGCTTCCCAAAAACAACTGCGCATTAGTGGCGCGAAAATGAGGCTCTGCCTATGATTAGAGAAGGCCCCCAGTGAAAAAGGTGTCCAATACAGTGCCTGCCGTTTTTTTAATACATCCCCAAGATTAAAAGAACTATTTATAGTTATAATCCACTAAATATACTTATAAAGTAATCGTTTTAGCCCAGAAAAATGTCTACCAGTCTTTAAAGCCCTTGTGAAGCCCTTTATTCTTATACTAAACTAAGAAAATGGCTTACCGGATCCCATAGGGAAAATTACAGTTTCCAGCATTACCAAGTCTTGTTAGAAATGTGTCATACCTCAAGCAGCCAAAGTCTGCTCACTGTTTCCCCCAACTGAAGTTAATTCCTCTCAACAGTCCTGTGTGGAAACAGCCATCGATTTTAGTAACGGATGCTAAAATCATTTTCCTCTTACAAACAGAAATCTTCATCTCTTTTCTGTTTCAGAGTAAATAGTACATACCAGCACTATTTTAAAATAACAAACTCTTGATAGAAGAATAAAAACTACATTTAAACACCAAAAAACTGAGCCATCTCCGTGGAGATGTTGCCTGTGCAACGGCAAAGAGAATGACTGGGGAAGGCGGAGCCTAGGAGGGATCATGTGACCAGCTTTGCTGGGCTCTTTGCCATTTCCTGTTGGGGAGGAGAATATCCCACAAGTAAGGATGACGCCGTGGACCGGACACACCTATGTTGGAGAAAGAAAGAAATTCATCAGGTAAGCATAAATTTTGTTTTCTTTTGCAAGATGTACCGAGTCCATGGTTTCATCCTTACTTGTGGGATACCAATACCAAAGCTTTAGGACACGGATGAAGGGAGGGACAAGACAGGAACCTAAACAGAAGGCACCACTGCTTGCAAAACCTCTCCGAAGAAGCAAAAGTATCAAATTTGGAAAATTTGGAAAAGGTATGAAGCGAAGACCAAGTCGCAGCCTTACAAATTTGTTCAACAGAAGCATCATTTTTAAAAGCACATGTGGAAGCCATTGCTCTAGTAGAATGAGCAGTAATTCTTTCAGGAGGCTGCTATCCAGCAGTCTCATAAGCCAAACGGATGATGCTTTTCAGCCAAAAAGAAAGAGAGGTAGCCGTAGCCTTTTGACCTCAATGCTTTCCAGCATAGACAACAAAGAAGACGAAAATTTTGTGTGTAGGCACACAATAGGTAGTTAAGATTGCACCACAAAAAATGTTAACAATTAACCCCTTAATGTCCAAACCGGATCGAAAATAGGCCCAAATCCGGAAAAAAAACAACTCAGCACCTTGCCACAGCCCTGCTGTGGCCCTACCTGCCCTCAGGGATCGAAGGTGTGGGGTAAAAGCTTCGATTTGGCCCCAAACCTACACCAGGGCCCTCAGGAGTTAGCTTGCTGCTTGTTGTACAAAACTAAGTGCGCAACAGAGGCGCGAAAATAGGCCCCGTCCATCTCACTCGATGTTCCCTGAGCCTTAAAGAACCGCACCAGAGATGTTATAACTAGCCATGAGGGTTCCAAGACCCTAAAAATAAGCCATGTGTGTCCTAATAAAGTTGCCCAACACGTTTATTGCCCACAAAAAACGTTAAAGCACTCCCATCCAAAAAACGTTTGCACACAAACATTTTACATTCAGTGTCAACCATATATGTAATAAGCAAGCTAAGTAATGCCCTTCCTTTTAGCTCTAGGATTACTGCTTACCCTTACCCACATGGGGATACTGTCAGCCTTTCTGAAATATCACAGTCTCTCCAGAAAAAATGACTGAACATACCTCATTGCTGTATAGCAAGAAACCGTTCCTCACACTGAAGTTTTCCTGTACTCCTCAGCCTCTGTGGGAACAGCAGTGGACCTTAGTTACAAATGCTAAGATCATCATCCTCTAGGCAGAAATCTTCATCCATCTCCTGCCTGAAAGTAAATAGTACACACCGGTACCATTTAAAAATAACAAACTCTTGCTTGAAGAAAAACAAAAACTAACAGTTTATCGCCTCTTTCACTTTACCCTTCCTTGTTAGAGCCGGCAAAGAGAATGACTGGGGGTGGAGTTAAGGGGGGAGCTATATAGACAGCTCTGCTGTGGTGCTCTCTTTGCCACTTCCTGTTAGGAAGGATAATATCCCACAAGTAAGGATGAAACCGTGGACTCGGTACATCTTGCAAAAGAAAAGCTTGTAATACCGGCGCTATGGAAGTCCAATTGAAAAAAGACTTTACGAAAATTGCGTAAGTTAATTTGCGGTACGGCCAAAAAAGTGTCCAGGACAGCTGCACCTACAAGACTCGTAATAGCAGCGGTAGTGAAAAAGCAGCATTATGAGCCTTAACGCTGCTTTTTTACTCAAAACGCAAAACACGTAATCTAGCGGACTGTGTTATTCACTCTTTCAGAAACTTTGAATTGAAATCCAAAAATGTCAACATGTCCACATGCTCCTGGCCGAGGCTGGCTCTCTTTTTCCAAAGCTATTTTGCCTGCAGCAGATAAGAGGTGCTCAGATGGTGTTGAGGTGCCTGAGATGCATAAGTAGGGTTTTGCTATTTTTGACAAAGAGGAATTTTGTTAGCTCCACTAATGCAAAGTGTTTTCCTCCTTGGCAAGGGGCCTTTCAATAAAGTAAACCTGGACTTCATATCTTAAAATTACATATGCAATGGTAAATAACCAGTTATAAGGGTAGGGAAAAAATACCTAGCCGCTCTTAAAGGCGTAGGAAAGTCAAAATTAAACTTGCATGATTAAGATAGAGCATGTCCTTTTAAGACATTTTTAAATTAACTTATATTTTCAAATGTTCTTTGTTCTCTTTGTATCAATTGTTGAAAAATAATATGCACATATCCTACACAAGTGGAAGCTTGCTGCTGATTGGTGCGTGCACACATTTTTTTCATGTGATTGGCTGTCTAGATGTGTTCATTTAGCTGCCACTAGAACAATGCTGTTTCTTCAGCAAAAGATAACAAGAGTAATGAAGCAAATGTTTTAATAGAAGTAAATTGGAAAGTTAAAAAAATAAAATTATGCTTACCTGATCATTTCCTTTCCATCTGTATGAGGAGAGTCCACAGCTTCATTACATACTTGTGGGAATACAGAACCTGGCTACCAGGAGGCGGCAAAGACACCCCAGCCAAAGGCTTACATACCTCCCCCACTCCCCTCATCCCCCAGTCATTCTGCCAAGGGAACAAGAAACAATAGGAGAAATATCAGGGTATAAATGGTGCTTTAGAACAAAAAAATTTGGTCCACCCAACGGAGAAAACGGGCGGGGGACGGGGGACTCTCCTCATACAGATGGAAAGGAAATTATTAGGTAAGCATAATTTATGTTTTCAATCTTAATATAAGGAGAGTCCACGGCTTCTTTCCTTACTTGTTGGAAACATATATCCAAGCTCTAGAGGACACTGAATGAAAACGGGAGGGTAGAAAGAGAGGCGGACCCTATTCTGAGGGCACCACAGCCTGCAAAACCTCTCTCGTAAAAGCTGCTTCAGCCGTAGCAAACACACCAAATGTGTAAAACTTTGAAAAAGTATGTAAGGAGGACCAGGTGGCCGCCCTACAAATCTGCTCCATAGATGCCTCATTTTTGAAGGCCCAAGAAGAAGCCACAGCTCTAGTTGAATGAGTCGTATGAGGCATGAATGAGGAGTTTTATGTCCAGCTGTTTCATATGTTAAGCGGATAATACTCCTCAACCAAAAAGATAGGGAAGTGGCAGAAGCCTTCTGCCCTCTGCGCTTCTCACAATAGACAACAAACAATGCCAAAGTTTGTCTAAAATCCATCATAGCCTGAAGATAGAATTTCAAAGTTTGACCCCATCCAAATTATGAAGTAATCGTTTCTTCGAAGGAGGAGGATTAGGACACAAGGAAGGATCTCCTGATTGATGTTGCAATCAACACCACCTTAGGGAAGAAACCCAACCCAGTGCGAAGAACAGCCTTATCAGCATGAAAAACTAGGTAAGGAGGCTCACATTGCAAGGCCGCCATCTCAGAGACACTGTGTGCCGAAGCAATAGCTAGTAGAAAAAGAACCTTCCAAGACATTAACTTAATGTCAACCGAATGCATATGCTCAAACGGAGCCCTCTGCAAAACCTTAAAAACCAAATTTAAACTCCAAGGAGGAGCGGAATGTCTAAACACAGGCCTGATTCTGGACAGAGCCTGAACAAAAGACTGAATATCAGGAAGCTCTGCGAGCCTCGTGTAATAACATAGCGCAGAAATCTGTCCTTTTAAGGAACTAGCAGCAAGTCCCTTCTCCAAGCTGTCCTGGAGAAAGGAAAGAATCCTGGGTACCCTGACCTTATGCCAGGGGAATCCACGTTCTTCACACAAGAATAAGTAGGTCCTCCACACCTTATGATAGATGCGACGGGTGACCGGCTTTCTAGCTTGAATGAGAGTATCAATCAATCTCTCAGAAAAACCTCTCTTCTCTAGGACTAGGCGTTCAATCCAGAAGATCCCTGCAACAAGGTAACTTCCATGGAGGAGATGACGACATCCCCACCAGGTCCGCAAACCACATCCTTCCGAGGCCACGATGGAGCAATTAGAATAGTCGAAGCTTGCTCCTGCTTGATGCGGGCCACTGCTCGAGGTAGAAGTGGGAACGGTGGAAAAATGTTAACTAGGTTGAACCCCCAAGGAACTGATAAGGCATCCATCAGTTCTGCCCGAGGATCCCTGGACCTCGACCCGTATCTGGGAAGCTTGGCATGGGGTCTGGATGCCATGAGATCCATCTCCGGTGTCCCCAATCTATTGCAAATCTCCGCAAACACCTCGGGATGGAGAGAACATTCCCCCGGATTAAATGATTGCCAAGAAGTCCGCTTCCCAGTTGTCCACACAAACAGCCACAGGCCTCCGCCCATTCCAGAATCCGAGATACTTCCCTAATGGCTAGGGAGCTTCTCTTTCCCATCCCTGATGGTTGATGTAAGCCACCGAGGTAATGTTGTCTGATTGGAATCTGATACACTGTGATGAAGCCAAGCCTTCAGAGCGTTGAAGATCGCTCAAAGTTCCAAAATGTTTATCAGGAGAAGAGATTACTCTCGAGTCCAGCGACCCTGTGCCTTCCTGGCACCCCAAAGAGCTCCCCATCCTGATAGACTTGCGTCCGTAGCGATCTGGACAGAGCCACCAAGAGAGCGAGTCTAGGATAGATCAGAGTGATCGCTGTTCCACTGCCTCAGCATGCACAACTTAAGAGGTCTGAGATGGAACCTGGCGAATGGAATGACATCTATGCTGGACACCATGAGACCAATTATCTCGATACACCTGGCCACAGATGGTCTTAAGGAGGTCTGGAGGGCAAGACAATTGGAAGTAATTTTGCAACGTCTCTGGTCTGAAAGGAATATCTTCATGGATATGGAATCTATTATTGTGCCAGGAATTCCACTCTGGTACTGGGGACCAGAGAACTCTTTCCTAAGTTTATCTTCCATCCATGAGATTGAAGAAGTCGCAGAGCTTGGACCAGGATGTCATCCAAGTATGGTGCTACTGCAATACCTCTGGATCTCGCCACCGCAAGTAGAGTCCCTAGAACCTTCATAAAGACTCTTGAGGCAGTAGCCAGAACAAATGGGAGAGCCACAAACTGGAAGTGCTGGTCCAGAAAGGTGAATCTTAAGAACTTGAAGCAATCCTTGTGTATTGGCACATGAAGGTAAGCATCCATCAAGTCTATCGTAGTCATGAACTGTCCCTCTTGAACTAAAGGCAGAATCGACCTTATCGTCTCCATCTTGAACGATGGTACCGACAGAAACCTGTTTAAGCACTTTAGGTCTAGAATTGGGCGAAATGTACCCTCCTTCTTTGGGACCACAATGAGGTTTGAATAGTATCCCAGACCTGTCTCTGCTAAAGGTACTGGCACAATCACTCCTAGGGAGGAGAGATCCCTCATTTACCCTAGAAAAGCATCTTGTTTTTCTGGTCTTGAAGACAGGTCTGATAAGAGGAATCTGCCCCTGGGTGGATGAGATTTGAAACCTATCCTGTAACCCAAGGGTATTGCACGTCTCCTAGCCAAGCTTCCACAAAGAGAGATAGTCTGCCCCCAACACGATCCAGCGACGGATAGGGGGCCTCCCCTTCAAGCCAATTTTCTCTCTGTGGGCTTCTTGTTCAGCTTGGATTTATTCCAAGATTGAGATGGTTTCCAAGTTCCCTTGGACTGATCAGGCTTAGCGGAGGGCTGCTGGCATTGGGATTTATCCGTACGAAATGGACTTTAGGTTTGTTCTTCTTCTGCTGTAAAAAGGCACCCTTGCCCCCAGTGACCGTGGTCCAGTCCTGGACCGAAAAGAACCTTCCCCTTAAATGGAAGGAAAAGCAATCTAGATTTTGAAATCATGTCAGCAGACCAAGATTCCAGTCACAGAGCCCTACTGGCCAGAACAGAAAAGCCCGATGTCTTGGGATTTAAGCGAATAATCTGCATGTTTGCATCGCAAATAAACGAATTAGCTACCCTCAAGTCCTTAATTATTTCCTGCAACATGGGAATGTCCACAGCACAATTTGCTTAAAAAAGTATCTTTATTGACAAAAGATAGAGCGACGTTTCGTGACTACTGTCACTTAATCATGCTATACATACAATACTCAGAGGTGGTTCTTTTAAACAGTTATCTTGGCGCCAATACATTTTACTCTTGAGCGCCACCTGCTGCACAAAATATCTTACTCTTCAAACTTTCAAAATTTATACAATTTGCAACAAGATACTTTTTGTTCGAGATACATAGTTTAAACATTTTTACAGCAGACATATTCTCCTACAACATTTAAAGCAGTTATAACTAACCCTGATAGCAGTACTACATATCTACATACCATTATAAATCAAATTTAATTAAACCTATTCTTCACCAAAAGACTGACCAATCAAAGTCCCTATTCATACCATGTGGTACTAATGATCCCAATCTATGAATCCAATGCATTTCTTTTTGTTTCAATATTTTCTCACGGTCACCACCCATTCTCTGCGGACCCACATAGTCTATAACCTGCCATCGGAGCTGACTGATACTGTGTCCTTTCTCTAGGAAATGATTGGATACAGGTGCCTCCCTGTTCCCACATCTAATATTGGAGCGGTGCTGGCTAAGCCTATCTTTCACTTTTCTTACCGTCTCTCCAATATAGATGAGGGAACACGGACACTTAATTAAATAAATTGCATATGTGGTGTCACAAGTAAAGAAATTCCTAATAGTGTACCTTTTACCACTTCTAGGGTGAACAAACTCTTTGCCCCTTATTACTGAATTACAACTAATGCATCCTAAACAAGGATAACATCCTATATTCTTCTTAGTTAAATGACTCTGCTGTAACTGCTTAGCTGGTCCTATGTCAGACTTCACAAAGTAGTCCCTCAAATTCTTTACCCTTTTATAGGCCATAATTGGTCTCTCTTTAAATTCAACAATGTCATTATTACACCTCTGTAAAATAGGCCAATGTTTATTAATGATTTTAGCTATTTGCCTCCCATGGGCACTAAACTGTGATGTAAAAATCATTCTTTTGTTCTTCTCCTTATGATCTTTATTAGTGGTAAGGTTATTGCTGCATTTATCTAATACATGTTGGGGGTAACCTCTATTGCGGAATTTTTCTTGCATTTCTTTAATCCTTTTATTTAGATTATCTGTCTCTGACACGATACGGTGGACTCTCATCAACTGACTCTTAGGTAAGGATTCTACCAAATGACGTGGATGGAAACTATTGAATTCTAGCAATGTATTCCTATCTGTTTCTTTTGAATATAAATCAAATTCCAATTTAGGACCTTTCTTATACACTCTAGTGTCCAAAAACATGATACTCTCCTCACTGTAATTCAGTGTAAATTCCAAATTTCTCACAGAAGAATTAAGGTCTGTTACAAATTGAACCAGGGAGTCCACGGGGCCCCACCATACGCCAAATATATCATCTATGAAGCGCCACCAGGCTCCTCCATAGTCTTTAAACCATTTATTTTCATAAACTCTTCAATCATGCTCATAAACAAATTGGCGTATGATGGGGCCACGTTGGACCCCATGGCTGTACCTCTTATCTGTATGTACCAATCATCCTGAAACAAAGTAATTCCAGTACAGAATCAAACCCAATAATTCTTCTATGAAAACATTTTGTTGTGGGGTATAACCCCCATTTACATGTAAAATTTTCTTAATAACCCCCATACCTGTCTCATGCTTTATGCAGGTATAGAGGCTTTTAACGTCTAATGTATACAATACAAAGCGGTCACTAGGTAAATGCAATTCTCTCACCTTTTGCAAAAAATCCCCTGTGTCTTTGATGTATGAACTACATTTTACGACCTCAGGCTGCAACAATTTGTCAATAAAAATAGATACATTAGAAAAGGCAGAATCTATACTGGAAATAATTGGCCTGCCTGGAGGAGCAGCAAGGTTTTTGTGAATCTTTGGTATAGTATAAAAAACCGGTGTTCTTGGTGACTTATTATATAAAAAATCTCTCAATTTTAAGTCAATCACCCCAACCTTTACTGCCCTCTCCAGGCAGGCCAATAATTCTTTTTGTATCCTGTGAACAGGATTTTGTGACAATTTCTTATATGTTTCAGGGTCATCCAGTTGTTGTCTGATTTCCCTAATGTAATACTGTCTATCGATAACCACAGATGCACCTCCCTTATCGGCTCCCTTCAGGATAACATTTTTCAATTTACCCTGAAAGGACTGTAATGCTTTCTTTTCAACATTATTTACGTTACTTTTTACCTTCTTACCATCTCTAAGGACCTGGTGTTGTAATTTATTTACGTCTAAATTCACAAGTTGTATAAACGTATTTATACTATCGTTATGGATTAATGGTGTATAATTACTCTTTTTCCATAGACCCAACTTTTTAAGAGTCCAGTTCCCAGAATCTTTATCGGGGGTATTATGCTTTGCACTCACATCACCAAATTGTACTCTCAATTTAATGTTCCTGTAGAACCTATTCAGATCTTTATTTATTTCAAAAAAGTCAGTCTGTTTGCTTGGGCAAAACGAAAGTCCTCTATTGAGGAGTGCTAGCTCACCATCATCCAGTGTGACTCCAGATATGTTCACTACTGTCGATTCCTCTGATGTCCTCCGCCCCTCCGGTTGGATTTCCTGACCGGTGCCTTTCTTGCGGTGCTTTCTACCCGCTCTCCGCTTGTATCGCTTTCGCTCAGACTCGTGGAACTTGACGTCACATCCGTCGAGTCGCCTTCCGTATCACGTGCGGCTTTCTTGTGTTGCTGATTGGTCGTACGTCTACCTCTGGTTTGTTTACCCCGGTTGCCATGGGGACCCTGTCGCCATCTGTAGACCCAGCCTTGTAAGTAATCTTGTTCATCCCGAACAAATTTCGTCCGCTTTCTTTCTTTTAGCTCTTTTTGTAGGCGATCCATTCTTTCATCTGTCTGTGTTATCAGATTTTTAAGATCCTCCTCAGAGATTTGACCGGAAAGTTCCTCTTTGACGGTAGCCAGTTCCATTTCTTGTTTAGCCATTTCCTTGGTAAGGGATTCCACTGTATGTACAATTAGATCAAATGAGCACTTGTTGATAATTGCCTCAAACTTGTCACAGTATTCTTTGTTATTTTTCAACAAAGTAGGGCAAGTGCTCATTCGTAACCCCCTCGGGATCCTCTTAACACGATAGTATTCTGCAAGGGTTGTTATATGCAGGTCCCAGGCTGTATTCCTGTATCGCAACTTTTCATATTGCTTGGTAAGTTCATCAACTGGGTTAACTCTTAGGAAGTCTCTAGACCCCCTGGTCAGGGTCGTTATTCGAACTGCATCGGCCTCTGAGTATGCAAACATATTACCTCCCATAGGAGACTTGCCAACAAGATCCATCTTTAAATTTGAAATCTTACAAAATGCCGGCTGCACGTTCTAGGGCAGTGTTAATCAATCCTCAGCAATATGTAGAACAGCTGCCAGGCAAAATACTGTGATCGTGTCGACCGTGGAAATCTGCCCAATTCCACTATAACAATATGCAACATGGGAATGTCCACAGCACAATTTGCTTAAAAAAGTATCTTTATTGACAAAAGATAGAGCGACGTTTCGTGACTACTGTCACTTAATCATGCTATACATACAATACTCAGAGGTGGTTCTTTTAAACAGTTATCTTGGCGCCAATACATTTTACTCTTGAGCGCCACCTGCTGCACAAAATATCTTACTCTTCAAACTTTCAAAATTTATACAATTTGCAACAAGATACTTTTTGTTCGAGATACATAGTTTAAACATTTTTACAGCAGACATATTCTCCTACAACATTTAAAGCAGTTATAACTAACCCTGATAGCAGTACTACATATCTACATACCATTATAAATCAAATTTAATTAAACCTATTCTTCACCAAAAGACTGACCAATCAAAGTCCCTATTCATACCATGTGGTACTAATGATCCCAATCTATGAATCCAATGCATTTCTTTTTGTTTCAATATTTTCTCACGGTCACCACCCATTCTCTGCGGACCCACATAGTCTATAACCTGCCATCGGAGCTGACTGATACTGTGTCCTTTCTCTAGGAAATGATTGGATACAGGTGCCTCCCTAATTATTTCCTGGATATCATCAAGAGGGCCCCTCCCGAAGGAAGATTAGTCGTGCAATGGAGAGCTGCATATATAATCAGAGATTATTGCAGGGAACGCACCTAGCGGGACGGAGAACCCTCAGAGGTGGACGGCTCAGGTGTACTAAACATCTTTTTAAATATAACTACTTTATCAAGGCATGTGGAATATAGTTGAGCAGGCGGGTATACCGTAGCCTACAAACAATAAAAACAGGTATTAGATCTGGGTAAAGAGGGAGTACCCTCTAATGCTTCAGAGTCATCCATATCTTGTGCTTTTAAAATGGACTATAGAAAAAGTAAATGGCACCTTTATACCCCCAATGGTCGGGGCACTTACCACCTCCTATGACCCAGGCCCCACAGAGAAAACCGCTTCTACTGTAAACCGCACGGTCAGGAAAGAGGAAGCTAATGAGGCCACACCCAGTCACATGGAGTGCCATGCAGGACCACCCCTGCTGCAGGAAGAAAAGTGTGCCAAACTGACAAGCTGCGCAGTTTATCCAAAACGACAGTAAAACCTGAAAGTTCCCACATCTGCCAGAGCCTCATCTCACACATGTTGCAGCATAAAACATAATAAAGAAAAACAGAATTTATGTTTACCTGATAAATTTCTTTCTCCAACGGTGTGTCCGGTCCACGGCGTCATCCTTACTTGTGGGATATTCTCTTCCCCAACAGGAAATGGCAAAGAGCCCAGCAAAGCTGGTCACATGATCCCTCCTAGGCTCCGCCTACCCCAGTCATTCGACCGACGTTAAGGAGGAATAATAGCATAGGAGAAACCATATGGTACCGTGGTGACTGTAGTTAAAGAAAATAAATTATCAGACCTGATTAAAAAACCAGGGCGGGCCGTGGACCGGACACACCGTTGGAGAAAGAAATTTATCAGGTAAACATAAATTCTGTTTTCTCCAACATAGGTGTGTCCGGTCCACGGCGTCATCCTTACTTGTGGGAACCAATACCAAAGCTTTAGGACACGGATGAAGGGAGGGAGCAAATCAGGTCACCTAAATGGAAGGCACCACGGCTTGCAAAACCTTTCTCCCAAAATTAGCCTCAGAAGAAGCAAAAGTATCAAACTTGTAAAATTTGGTAAAAGTGTGCAGTGAAGACCAAGTCGCTGCCCTACATATCTGATCAACAGAAGCCTCGTTCTTGAAGGCCCATGTGGAAGCCACAGCCCTAGTGGAATGAGCCGTGATTCTTTCGGGAGGCTGCCGTCCGGCAGTCTCGTAAGCCAATCTGATGATGCTTTTAATCCAAAAAGAGAGAGAGGTAGAAGTTGCTTTTTGACCTCTCCTTTTACCTGAATAAACAACAAACAGGGAAGATGTTTGTCTAAAATCCTTTGTAGCATCTAAATAGAATTTTAGAGCGCGAACAACATCCAAATTGTGCAACAAGCGTTCCTTCTTTGAAACTGGTTTCGGACACAGAGAAGGTACGATAATCTCCTGGTTAATGTTTTTGTTAGAAACAACTTTTGGAAGAAAACCAGGTTTAGTACGTAAAACCACCTTATCTGCATGGAACACCAGATAAGGAGGAGAACACTGCAGAGCAGATAATTCTGAAACTCTTCTAGCAGAAGAAATTGCAACTAAAAACAAAACTTTCCAAGATAATAACTTAATATCAACGGAATGTAAGGGTTCAAACGGAACCCCCTGAAGAACTGAAAGAACTAGATTGAGACTCCAAGGAGGAGTCAAAGGTTTGTAAACAGGCTTGATTCTAACCAGAGCCTGAACAAAGGCTTGAACATCTGGCACAGCTGCCAGTTTTTTGTGAAGTAACACCGACAAGGCAGAAATCTGTCCCTTCAGGGAACTTGCCGATAATCCTTTTTCCAATCCTTCTTGAAGGAAGGATAGAATCCTAGGAATCTTAACCTTGTCCCAAGGGAATCCTTTAGATTCACACCAACAGATATATTTTTTCCAAATTTTGTGGTAAATCTTTCTAGTTACAGGCTTTCTGGCCTGAACAAGAGTATCGATAACAGAATCTGAGAAACCTCGCTTCGATAAAATCAAGCGTTCAATCTCCAAGCAGTCAGCTGGAGTGAAACCAGATTCGGATGTTCGAACGGACCCTGAACAAGAAGGTCTCGTCTCAAAGGTAGCTTCCAAGGTGGAGCCGATGACATATTCACCAGATCTGCATACCAAGTCCTGCGTGGCCACGCAGGAGCTATCAAGATCACCGACGCCCTCTCCTGATTGATCCTGGCTACCAGCCTGGGGATGAGAGGAAACGGCGGGAACACATAAGCTAGTTTGAAGGTCCAAGGTGCTACTAGTGCATCCACTAGAGCCGCCTTGGGATCCCTGGATCTGGACCCGTAGCAAGGAACTTTGAAGTTCTGACGAGAGGCCATCAGATCCATGTCTGGAATGCCCCAAAGTTGAGTGACTTGGGCAAAGATTTCCGGATGGAGTTCCCACTCCCCCGGATGCAATGTCTGACGACTCAGAAAATCCGCTTCCCAATTTTCCACTCCCGGGATGTGGATAGCAGACAGGTGGCAGGAGTGAGACTCCGCCCATAGAATAATCTTGGTCACTTCTTCCATCGCTAGGGAACTCCTTGTTCCCCCCTGATGGTTGATGTACGCAACAGTCGTCATGTTGTCTGATTGAAACCGTATGAACTTGGTCCTCGCTAGCTGAGGCCAAGCCTTGAGAGCATTGAATATCGCTCTCAGTTCCAGAATATTTATCGGTAGAAGAGATTCTTCCCGAGACCAAAGACCCTGAGCTTTCAGGGATCCCCAGACCGCGCCCCAGCCCATCAGACTGGCGTCGGTCGTGACAATGACCCACTCTGGTCTGTGGAATGTCATCCCTCGTGACAGGTTGTCCAGGGACAGCCACCAACGGAGTGAGTCTCTGGTCCTCTGATTTACTTGTATCTTTGGAGACAAGTCTGTATAGTCCCCATTCCACTGACTGAGCATGCACAGTTGTAATGGTCTTAGATGAATGCGCGCAAAAGGAACTATGTCCATTGTCGCTACCATCAACCCGATCACTTCCATGCACTGAGCTACGGAAGGAAGAGGAACGGAATGAAGTATTCGACAAGAGTCCAGAAGCTTTGTCTTTCTGGCCTCTGTTAGAAAAATCCTCATTTCTGAGGAGTCTATAATTGTTCCCAAGAAGGGAACCCTTGTTGACGGGGATAGAGAACTCTTTTCCACGTTCACTTTCCAGCCGTGCGATCTGAGAAAGGCCAGGACGATGTCCGTGTGAGCCTTTGCTCGAGGGAGGGACGACGCTTGAATCAGAATGTCGTCCAGGTAAGGTACAACTGCAATGCCCCTTGGTCTTAGCACAGCTAGAAGGGACCCTAGTACCTTTGTGAAAATCCTTGGAGCAGTGGCTAATCCGAAAGGAAGCGCCACGAACTGGTAATGTTTGTCCAGGAATGCAAACCTTAGGAACCGATGATGTTCCTTGTGGATAGGAATATGTAGATACGCATCCTTTAAATCCACCGTGGTCATGAATTGACCTTCCTGGATGGAAGGAAGGATAGTTCGAATGGTTTCCATCTTGAAAGATGGGACCTTGAGAAATTTGTTTAAGATCTTGAGATCTAGGATTGGTCTGAACGTTCCCTCTTTTTTGGGAACTATGAACAGATTGGAGTAGAACCCCATCCCTTGTTCTCTCAATGGAACAGGATGAATCACTCCCATTTTTAACAGGTCTTCTACACAATGTAAGAACGCCTGTCTTTTTATGTGGTCTGAAGACAACTGAGACCTGTGGAACCTTCCCCTTGGGGGAAGTCCCTTGAATTCCAGAAGATAACCCTGGGAGACTATTTCTAGCGCCCAAGGATCCAGAACATCTCTTGCCCAAGCCTGAGCGAAGAGAGAGAGTCTGCCCCCCACCAGATCCGGTCCCGGATCGGGGGCCGATATTTCATGCTGTCTTGGTAGCAGTGGCAGGTTTCTTTGCCTGCTTTCCCTTGTTCCAGCCTTGCATTGGTCTCCAAGCTGGCTTGGCCTGAGAAGTATTACCCTCTTGCTTAGAGGACGTAGCACCTTGGGCTGGTCCGTTTTTACGAAAGGGACGAAAATTAGGTCTATTTTTTGCCTTGAAAGGCCGATCCTGAGGAAGGGCATGGCCCTTACCCCCAGTGATATCAGAGATAATCTCTTTCAAGTCAGGACCAAACAGCGTTTTCCCCTTGAAAGGAATGTTTAGTAGCTTGTTCTTGGAAGACGCATCAGCCGACCAAGATTTCAACCAAAGCGCTCTGCGCGCCACAATAGCAAACCCAGAATTCTTAGCCGCTAACTTAGCCAATTGCAAAGAGGCGTCTAGAGTGAAAGAATTAGCCAATTTGAGAGCATTGACTCTGTCCATAATCTCCTCATAAGGAGGAGAGTCACTATCGAGCACCTTAATCAGTTCATCAAACCAGAAATATGCGGCTGTAGTGACAGGGACAATGCATGAAATGGGTTGTAGAAGGTAACCCTGCTGAACAAATATCTTTTTAAGCAAACCTTCTAATTTTTTATCCATAGGATCTTTGAAAGCACAACTATCCTCTATGGGAATAGTGGTGCGTTTGTTTAAAGTAGAAACCGCTCCCTCGACCTTGGGGACTGACTGCCATAAGTCCTTTCTGGGGTCGACCATAGGAAACAATTTTTTAAATATGGGGGGAGGGACGAAAGGAATACCGGGCCTTTCCCATTCTTTATTAACAATGTCCGCCACCCGCTTGGGTATAGGAAAAGCTTCTGGGAGCCCCGGCACCTCTAGGAACTTGTCCATTTTACATAGTTTCTCTGGGATGACCAAATTTTCACAATCATCCAGAGTGGATAATACCTCCTTAAGCAAAATGCGGAGATGTTCCAATTTAAATTTAAAAGTAATCACATCAGATTCAGCCTGCTGAGAAATGTTCCCTAAATCAGTAATTTCTCCCTCAGACAAAACCTCCCTGGCTCCCTCAGATTGGGTTAGGGGCCCTTCAGAGATATTAATATCAGCGTCGTCATGCTCTTCAGTAACTAAAACAGAGCATCCCCGCTTACGCTGACAAGGGTTCATTTTGGCTAAAATGTTTTTGACAGAATTATCCATTACAGCCGTTAATTGTTGCATAGTAAGGAGTATTGGCGCGCTAGATGTACTAGGGGCCTCCTGAGTGGGCAAGACTCGTGTAGACGAAGGAGGGAATGATGCAGTACCATGCTTACTCCCCTCACTTGAGGAATCATCTTGGGCATCATTGTCATTATCACATAAATCACATTTATTTAAATGAATAGGAATTCTGGCTTCCCCACATTCAGAACACAGTCTATCTGGTAGTTCAGACATGTTAAACAGGCATAAACTTGATAAGAAAGTACAAAAAACGTTTTGAAATAAAACCGTTACTGTCACTTTAAATTTTAAACTGAACACACTTTATTACTGCAATTGCGAAAAAACATGAAGGAATTGTTCAAAATTCACCAAACTTTCACCACAGTGTCTTAAAGCCTTGAAAATATTGCACACCAATTTTGGAAGCTTTAACCCTTAAAATAACGGAACCGGAGCCGTTTTAAGCTTTAACCCCTTTACAGTCCCTGGTATCTGCTTTGCTGAGACCCAACCAAACCCAAGGGGAATACGATACCAAATGATGCCTTCAGAAGTCTTTTATCAGTATCAGAGCTCCTCTCACATGCGACTGCATGCCATGCCTCTCAAAAACAAGTGCGCAACACCGGCGCGAAAATGAGACTCTGCCTATGCTTTGGGAAAGCCCCTAAAGAATAAGGTGTCTAAAACAGTGCCTGCCGATATAATTATATCAAAATACCCAGAATAAATGATTCCTCAAGGCTAAATAAGTGTTAATATCAATCGATTTAGTCCAAAAAATGTCTACAGTCTAAATAAGCCCTTGTGAAGCCCTTATTTACAATCGTAATAAACATGGCTTACCGGATCCCATAGGGAAAATGACAGCTTCCAGCATTACATCGTCTTGTTAGAATGTGTCATACCTCAAGCAGCAAAGGACTGCAAACTGTTCCCCCAACTGAAGTTAATGCTCTCAACAGTCCTGTGTGGAACAGCCATGGATTTTAGTTACGGTTGCTAAAATCATTTTCCTCATACAAACAGAATTCTTCATCTCTTTTCTGTTTCTGAGTAAATAGTACGTACCAGCACTATTTGAAAATAACAAACTCTTGATTGAATAATGAAAAACTACAGTTAAACACTAAAAAACTCTAAGCCATCTCCGTGGAGATGTTGCCTGTACAACGGCAAAGAGAATGACTGGGGTAGGCGGAGCCTAGGAGGGATCATGTGACCAGCTTTGCTGGGCTCTTTGCCATTTCCTGTTGGGGAAGAGAATATCCCACAAGTAAGGATGACGCCGTGGACCGGACACACCTATGTTGGAGAAATCATGTATAAATCCCCCCTGTTTAATAATCCCCTTTCGGAGATATTAACCCTCGATTCCATACCGATAAAGTAGTCACACATTGTGACCCTGTCTTCTTACGTTATTATATTATATAAAATGAAACAATCTTACCGGAATCAACAGACACACAGCCTCTTTTTGTCTCCCTTCTATACACAGCCTCTTAAGTCTGACAGTCTTGTAGCATTGCACCTGACATGGACTTGAGTGATAGAAGCAGGCAGTGAAACTCGTCAACACTGCTTGCTTAGGAGTTGTTAATACTAGTCTGGATGGTTTCGCAGAAAGACTCTTCCCTGCATCTCCAGACCCTAACATTCATCAATGCTCTCCCTGAGAGGCTGACAAGACTACTGAAAACTCCAGTCCCATAGCGAAGATTACTACCCTCCATAAGAGACTACTCTGAATCCTCCGACTCCGACCATAGTGTGCAGTGGTGACTGTAGTTTAATTAAAATTTAGACCTGCCTTAAAAGGACAGGGCGGGCTGTGGACTGGATACACTACAAGAGAAATAAATTTATCAGGTAAGCATAAATTATGTTTTCTCTTGTTAAGTGTATCCAGTCCACGGATCATCCATTACTTGTGGGATACCATTACCAAAGCTAAAGTACACGGATGATGGGAGGGACAAGGCAGGAACTTAAACGGAAGGAACCAAAGCCTGTAGAACCTTTCTCCCAAAAACAGCCTCCGAAGAAGCAAAAGTGTCAAATTTGTAAAATTTTGAAAAGGTGTGAAGCGAAGACCAAGTCGCAGCCTTGCAAATCTGTTCAACAGAGGCCTCATTTTTAAAGGCCCAGGTGGAAGCCACAGCTCTAGTAGAATGAGCTGTAATCCTTTCAGGGGGCTGCTGTCCAGCAGTCTCATAGGCTAAGCGTATTATGCTCCGAAGCCAAAAGGAGAGAGAGGTTGCCGAAGCTTTTTGACCTCTCCTCTGTCCAGAGTAAACGACAAACAGGGCAGATGTTTGACGAAAATCTTTAGTAGCCTGTAAGTAAAACTTCAAGGCACGGACTACGTCCAGATTATGCAAAAGACGTTCCTTCTTTGAAGAAGGATTAGGACACAATGATGGAACAACAATCTCTCTATTGATATTCCTGTTAGAAACCACCTTAGGTAAAAACCCAGGTTTGGTATGCAGAACTACCTTGTCTGAATGAAAAATCAGATAAGGAGAATCACAATGTAAGGCAGATAACTCAGACACTCTTCGAACCAAGGAAATAGCCATAAAAAACAGAACTTTCCAAGATAAAAAAAGTTTAATATCAATGGAATGAAGGGGTTCAAACGGAACTCCCTGAAGAACTTTAAGAACCAAGTTTAAGCTCCACGGGGGAGCAACAGTTTTAAACACAGGCTTAATCCTAACCAAAGCCTGACAAAATGCCTGGACGTCTGGAAGTTCTGCCAGACGCTTGTGCAAAAGAATAGACAGAGCAGAGATCTGTCCTTTTAAAGAACTAGCTGATAAGCCTTTGTCCAAACCCTCTTGGAGAAAGGACAATATCCTAGGAATCCTAACCTTACTCCATGAGTAACTCTTGGATTCACACCAATAAAGATATTTACGCCATATCTTATGGTAGATTTTCCTGGTGACAGGCTTCCGAGCCTGTATTAAGGTATCAATGACTCTGAGAAGCCACGCCTTGATAGAATCAAGCGTTCAATCTCCATGCAGTCAGTGTCAGAGAAATTAGATTTGGATGATTGAAAGGACCTTGTAGTAGAAGGTCCTGCCTCAGAGGCAGAGTCCATGGTGGAAGAGATGACATGTCCACTAGGTCTGCATACCAGGTCCTGCGTGGCCACGCAGGCGCTATCAGAATCACCGATGCTCTCTCCTGTTTGATTTTGGCAATCAGTCGAGGGAGCAGAGGAAACTGTGGAAACACAAAGGCCAGGTTGAAGAACCAAGGAGCTGCTATCAGCGTTGCTCCCGGGTCCCTGGACCTGGATCAGTAACAAGGAAGCTTGGCGTTCTGGCGAGATGCCATGAGATCCAGTTCTGGTTTGCCCCAACGATGGACCAGTTGAGCAAACACCTCCGGATGGAGTTCCCACTCCCCCGGATGAAAAGTCTGACGACTTAGAAAATCCGCCTCCCAGTTCTCTACGCCTGGGATGTGGATCGCTGATAGGTGGCAAGAGTGAGACTCTGCCCAGCGAATTATCTTTGAGACTTCTAACATCGCTAGGGAACTCCTGGTTCCCCCTTGATGGTTGATGTAAGCCACAGTCGTGATGTTGTCCGACTGAAATCTGATGAACCTCAGTGTTGCTAACTGAGGCCAAGCTAGAAGAGCATTGAATATTGCTCTTAACTCCAGAATATTTATTGGAAGGAGTTTCTCCTCCTGAGTCCACGATCCCTGAGCCTTCAGGGAGTTCCAGACTGCGCCCCAACCTAGAAGGCTGGCATCTGTTACAATCGTCCAATCTGGCCTGCGAAAGGTCATACCCCTGGACAGATGTACCCGAGAGAATCTCTGGTCTCTTGATCCAGATTTAGTAGAGGGGACAAATCTGAGTAATCCCCATTCCACTGACTTAGCATGCATAATTGCAGCGGTCTGAGATGCAGGCCCTCTTGGATCATGGGTAGGATGGTCCGAATAGTTTCCATTTTGAATGATGGAACTCTGAGGAATTTGTTTAAGATCTTTAGATCCCAGATTGGTCTGAAGGTTCCCTCTTTCTTGGGAACCACAAACAGATTTGAATAAAATTCCTGTCCTTGTTCCATCCGCGGAACTGGATGGATCACTCCCATTACTAGGAGGTCTTGCATACAGCTTAGGAATGCCTCTTTCTTTATCTGGTTTGCTGATAACCTTGAAAGATGAAATCTCCCTTGTGGAGGAGAAGCTTTGAAGTCCAGAAGATATCCCTGAGATATGATCTCCAACGCCCAGGGATCCTGAACATCTCTTGCCCACGCCTGGGCGAAGAGAGAAAGTCTGCCCCCCACTAGATCCGTTTCCGGATAGGGGGCTGTTCCTTCATGCTGTCTTGGGGGCAGCAGCAGGCTTTCTGGCCTGCTTGCCCTTGTTCCAGGACTGGTTAGGTTTCCAGGCCTGTCTGGAATGAGCAACAGTTCCCTCTTGTTTTGAAGCAAGGAAGTTGATGCTGCTCTTGCCTTGAAATTTCGAAAGGCACGAAAATTAGACTGTTTGGCCTTTGATTTGGCCCTGTCCTGAGGAAGGGTATGACCCTTGCCTCCAGTAATGTCAGCAATAATTTCCTTCAAGCCAGGCCCGAATAAGGTCTGCCTCTTGAAAGGAATGTTGAGTAATTTAGACTTTGAAGTCACATCAGCTGACCAGGATTTAAGCCATAGCGCCCTACGCGCCTGGATGGCGAATCCGGAATTCTTAGCCGTTAGTTTAGTCAAATGAACAATGGCATCAGAAACAAATGAGTTAGCTAGCTTATGCGTTCTAAGCTTGTCCATAATTTCATTCAATGGAGCTGTCTGGATGGCCTCTTCCAGGGCCTCAAACCAGAATGCCACCGCAGCAGTGACAGGCGCAATGCATGCAAGGGGCTGTAAAATAAAACCTTGTTGAATAAACATTTTCTTAAGGTAACCCTCCAATTTTTTATCCATTGGATCTGAAAAAGCACAACTGTCCTCAACCGGGATAGTGGTACGTTTTGCTAAAGTAGAAACTGCTCCCTCCACCTTAGGGACCGTCTGCCATAAGTCCTGTATAGTGGCGTCTATTGGAAACATTTTTCTAAATATAGGAGGTGGGGAAAAGGGCACACCGGGTCTATCCCACTCCTTGCTAATAATTTCTGTAAGCCTTTTAGGTATAGGAAAAACGTCAGTACACACCGGCACCGCATAGTATCTATCCAGCCTACACAATTTCTCTGGAATTGCAACTGTGTTACAGTCATTCAGAGCAGCTAATACCTCCCCAAGCAATACACGGAGGTTCTCAAGCTTAAATTTAAAATTAGAAATCTCTGAATCCGGTTTCCCCGAGTCAGAGATGTCACCCACAGACTGAAGCTCTCCGTCCTCATGTTCTGCATACTGTGACGCAGTATCAGACATGGCTCTAACAGCATTTGTGCGCTCTGTATCTCTCCTAACCCCAGAGCTATCGCGCTTGCCTCTTAATTCAGGCAATCTAGATAATACCTCTGACAGGGTATTATTCATGATTGCAGCCATGTCCTGCAAGGTAATCGCTATGGGCGTCCCTGATGTAATTGGCGCCATATTAGCGTGCGTCCCCTGAGCGGGATGCGAAGGGTCTGACACGTGGGGAGAGTTAGTCGGCATAACTTCCCCCTCGACAGAACCCTCTGGTGATAATTCTTTTATAAAGACTGATCTTTACTGTTTAAGGTGAAATCAATACATTTAGTACACATTCTCCTATGGGGCTCCACCATGGCTTTCAAACATAATGAACAAGTAGGTTCCTCTGTGTCAGACATGTTTAAACAGACTAGCAATGAGACTAGCAAGCTTGGAAAACACTTTAAAACAAGTTTACAAGCAATATAAAAAACGTTACTGCGCCTTTAAGAAACAGAAATTTTCCCAAATTTTGAAATAACAGTGAAAAAATGCAGTTACACTAACGAAATTTTTACAGTGTATGTAATAAGTTAGCAGAGCATTGCACCCACTTGCAAATGGATGATTAACCCCTTGATACCAAAAACGGAATAACAAATGACAAAAAAGTTTTTTTAAACAGTCACAACTGCCACAGCTCTACTGTGGCTTTTTACCTCCCTCAATACGACTTTTGAAGCCTTTTGAGCCCTTCAGAGAAGTCCTGGATCATGCAGGAAGAAGCTGGATGTCTGTGTCTGTAATTTTTGCTGTGCAAAAAAACGCTAAAATAGGCCCCTCCCACTCATATTACAACAGTGGGAAGCCTCAGGGAACTGTTTCTAGGCAAAATTCAAGCCAGCCATGTGGAAAAAACTAGGCCCCAATAAGTTTTATCACCAAACATATGTAAAAAACGATTAAACATGCCAGCAAACGTTTTAAAATACACTTTTATAAGAGTATGTATCTCTATTAATAAGCCTGATACCAGTCGCTATCACTGCATTTAAGGCTTTACTTACATTACTTCGGTATCAGCAGCATTTTCTAGCAAATTCCATCCCTAGAAAAATATTTTAACTGCACATACCTTATTACAGGAAAACCTGCACGCTATTCCCCCCTGAAGTTACCTCACTCCTCAGAATATGTGAGAACAGCAAAGGATCTTAGTTACTTCTGCTAAGATCATAGAAAACGCAGGCAGATTCTTCTTCTAAATACTGCCTGAGATAAACAGTACACTCCGGTACCATTTAAAAATAAACTTTTGCTTGAAGAAATAAACTAAGTATAAAACACCACAGTCCTCTTACGACCTCCATCTTAGTTGAGAGTTGCAAGAGAATGACTGGATATGGCAGTGAGGGGAGGAGCTATATAGCAGCTCTGCTGTGGGTGATCCTCTTGCAACTTCCTGTTGGGAAGGAGAATATCCCACAAGTAATGGATGATCCGTGGACTGGATACACTTAACAAGAGAAAAGTGCTAAGGACTAGATCTCAATAACAGGAAAAAGTCTTACAAATGTATCTATACAGTCCATATAATCAGCAATAGCCAGCAATCAGCTAATAATTGTGCAAACAGAAAATAGTGCACCTCAATTCAAATAACTCCCATCAATCTAGGGCAAGGTGTAAATAACAAGCTTGGCACTATATCATTCATAGCATAGTCCCAAATCACTGAATTTAATATAAACAATCCAAATGATGACTACTATTTATGGGTTGCACATAAGCCAGGAGTAGTTGTAAACGTAAGAAACTTATACTGTCCTGAAAAAGTGAAAAAATAAAAAGTCTGTAGACATCGTTAAGACTAAGGACATAACCATAAAACACAATACCACGTGCAGGAGTTCATCTGAGTGAAGCAGCTGATGCTGTGTGCAAACCAAATAATCGCAGACCAACTAATCAGTAATGAGATTCATTGACAACTATTTTATTAATAGATTATTATTGATTATATTAATTTGTTGTTGAACATGAAGATAAGAATTATTTAAATATATTGCGGACATAAACTGACCTAGCTGAACAAAATGTAGAATAGTCCAAATAGTTTCCATTTTGAAAGGTGGAATCCTTACAAATTTGTTCAGAGCTTTCAGAATCAGAACTGGTCTGAAAGTACCTTTCTTCTTTGGAACAATGAAAAGATTTGAATGAAATTCCATCCCCTGTTCCTGTAAAGGAACTGGAACAAATCACTCCAATAGCTTCCAGATCTGACACAGACTGGAAAAAAGAGAGCTTTTTCAGAATTCCTTGGAACATAGGACAGAAAAAACATTCCTCTGGGATGCCTTGTATTGAAATCTATTCAATATCCCTAATAAGGTATATTCAGAACACAGGGATCTGGAACAGACTAAAACCAAGCATCCTGAAAGAGGCTTGAACTGCCCCCTACCAGAAGGTTGTTCGGTTTTTGTAGAAGGGATCGATTACTTACCCTTCTTTGACTTGATCCAGTAGTTCTAGTGCTAGGACTCCAGACTGAACCAGAGGTGCCTTACTTCTGAGCAGAGGAATCATCCTTTTGTTCCATATTCTGGCGAAAGTAATAGAAACAATTAGAAGCTTTAGAATTCCCTCTGGACTTTGTCCTGAGGAATAAAAGCCCCTTTACCTCCAGTAACAGTATATATTATACTATCAAAATCAGAACCAAACAACGTCTTTCTCTGAATGGAAAGAGATAATAACCTGGAATTTGACCCCATATCAGCAGACCAGGATTTAAGCCATAAGGCTATACTGGCAAGGATTGCCAAAGACATGCTTTTGGCATTAATCTTCAAAATAATAAATACAGCATCAGAAATAAAATAAATTACACTTTTAAGTAAACCCAAAAGATTTTCACTAACAGAGTCATAAAAACACAGTTCTGAAAGACTAGACAATCAGAAATCTGAAGCAGCAGCCACATCAGCAATACAAATAGCTGGCCTGAGAAATACCCTGCTTGTAAAAACAAAATGTATGCTTACCTGATACATTTATTTATTTCCAGGCATGGAGAGTCCACTATTTCATTCTAATTACTAGTGGGATATTCAACTCCTGGGCAGCAGGAGGAGGCAAAGAGCACCCAAGCAGAGCTGGTATGTGTAACTTCCCTTACCCATAACCCCCAGTCATTCGGCCGAAGGAAATGCAAAAAGACGATAACACAAGGGGATAGAGGTGCCTGAGGTTTGTACAGAAAAACTGCCGCCTTAAATTTAAATAAGGGCAGGTCGTGGACCCTTCATGCCTGGAAATAAATACATATATCAGGTAAGCATAAATTTAGTTTTCTTTCCTATGTCATGGAGAGTCCACAATTTCATTCCAATTACTAGTGGGAAACAATACCCAAACTAGAGGACAAGGGAGGGAGAACAAGACAGGCGAACCTAAACAGAAGGCACCACCGCTTAAAGAACTTTTCTCACAAAGGAAGACTCAGCCGAGGCAAAAGTATCATATTTATAGAATTTGGAAAAGGTATGCAAAGAGGACCATGTAGCAGCCTTGCAAGAAAATTGCCTAAAATTTTAAGTTGCTTGAAGGTAGAGCACGCACAACATCCGGGTTATGCAAAAGATGTTCCTTCTGGGAAGAAGGATTGGGACATAAAGAAGGAACAACAATTTCCTGATTGATATTGCGATCCGACACCACCTTAGGAAGAAATCCCAGCTTAGTACGAAGGACCACCTTATCCGCATGAAAAATAAGGTAAGTGGAATCACACTGCAGAGCCGAAAACTCAGAAACTCTGCGAGCTGAAGAAATAGCAAGAACAAACAAAACCTTCCAAGACAACAATTCAATATCAACAGAATGCATTGGCTCAAACAGAGCCTGCTGCGAAACTTTAAGAACAAGATTAAGGCTCCAAGGAGGAGTAACAGGTTTAAACACAGGCCTGATTCTGACCAAGGCCTGAACAAAACACTGAACATCAGCCAAATGTGTCAGACGTTTGTGCAAAAAGCAAGTACAGAAATCTGACCCTTCAGAGTGCTGACTGACTGACAACCCCTTCTCCACGACCTCCTGAAAAAAAGACAAAATACTGGGTACTCTTATCCTACTCCAAGAGAAACCCTTCGAATCATACCAATAAAAAGGTATTTACGCCATACCATATGGTAAATCTTATGAGTAACAGGTTTAAGCGCCTCAAACATAGTATCAATGACCTTCTCTGAGAAGCCACGTCTAACCAAAATTAGGCGTTCAATCTCAAAGCAGTCAATTTCAGAGAATCTAGGTTTGGGTAGAGAAAGGGATCTTGAAGTAGAATGTCCTTCCTCAAAGGCAACCTCCAAAAGGGAAGAGATGACATCCTTACCAGATCCGCAAACCAGATCCTGCGAGGCCAGGCCGGAGCTATGAGAATCACAGACGCAATCTCCTGTTTGATATGAGCAATGACTCATGGAAGGAAAGCAAACAGAGCAAACAGGTATGTCAGATCGAAGATCGAAGTTCCAAGGAACCGCCAGAGTGTCGATCAGAACGGCCTGAGAATCTCTTGATCTTGAACCGTACTGTGGTAGCTTGGCGTTTCTGCGCGACGCCATCAGATCCAATTCTAGAATTCCCCACTCGAGTGTTATCATTGAGAATACCTCCGGATGGAGAGCCCACTCGCCGAGATGAAAGGTCTGCCTGCTCAGAAAATCCACTTACCAGTTGTCCACCCCTGGAATGTGGATGGCAGATAGGAGACAATCATGAGATTCCATCCACTGTAGGATGCGGGTCACCTCCTACATAGCTAGCGAACTTCTGAGTCCCTCCCTGGTGGTTGATATATGCCACTGAGGTGATGTTGTCCGATTGGAATCTGATAAACTGGACCAAGGCTAGTTGAGGCCAAGCTGTCAAGGCATTGAAGATTGCCCTCAACTCTAAGATTTTTATGGGAGGAGAAGACTCCTCTGGAGTCCAAAGGCCCTGAGCTTTTAAGGAGCCCCAAACTGCTCCCCAGCCTAACAGGCTGGCGTCCGTGGTCACAATCACCCAGGAAGGTCTCATGAAGCATGTACCCCAAGACAGATGGTCCTGCAAAATCCGCCACGAGAGTCTCTTAATAGAGGATCCAGAGCTATCCTCTGCAAGAGATCTCAGTGGTCTCCGTTCCATTGACTGAGCATGCATAGTTTTAGAGGTCTCAGATGAAACAGAGCAAAAGGAATGATGTCCATGGAAACAACCATCAGACCAATCACCACCATGCATTGAACGACTGATGGACGGAGAGAAGACTGAAGTGAAAGGCAAGAGACTAGAAGCTTGGATTTTTTGAAATGCGTCAGAAATTTTTTCATGGATAGAGAGTCTATAATTGTTCCCAAGAAACTAGAGAACTCTTTTCCAGATTCACTTTCCACCCGTGGGAACATAGAATAGAAAACATCTTTGTATGAGATTTTGCTAGATGAAAAGATGATGCTTGACACAAGATGTCGTCCAGGTAAAGCGCTATCGCTATTCCCTGGAATCTGACCACCGCCAAAAGAGCCCCTAGAACCTTTGTAGAGATTTGAGGAGCCGTAGCAAGGCCAAAAGGAAGGGCAACAAACTGGAAATGATTGTCTAGAAATGCAAACCTCAAAAACTGGTGATGTTCCCTGTGAATAGGAACATGAAGATGCGCCTCCTTCAGATCTATGGTCGTCATGAACTAACCCTCTTGGACCAAAGGAAGAATGGAACGAATAGTTTCCATTTTGAAGGAAGAAGCCCTGAGGAATTTGTTGAGACACTTTAGGTCTAGGATGGGGCAGAAAGTTCCCTCCTTTTTGGGAACCACAAAGATTTGAATAGAATCTCTAACTCTGTTCCTCTTGTAGTCTATGGGAACAGGAACAATTACTCCCAGGGAAGATAGGTCCTTTACACAGTTTAAGAAGGCCTCTCTCTTTAACTGATTTGCAGATAACCTTGACAGGATAAATCTGCCCCTGGGGGGACAACCCCTGAATCCTATTCTGTACCCCTGGGATACTATGTCCACATCCCAAGGATCTGGAACATCGCATATCCGCGCCTGCCAGAAAAGGGAAAGCCTGCCACCCACTTGATCCAAGACTGGATAGGGGGCGGTCCCTTCATGCCAATTTAGAATCAGCGGTAGGCTTTTTGGCTTGCTTCCCCTTATTCCAAGGCTGACTGGACCTCCATGAGGTCCTGGATTGCTCCGGCTTGAAAGAGGAGGAAGACTTCTGTCCCCTGAAGTTACGAGAGGAACAAAAATTAAAATTCTGGTGACCCTTAGGTCTATTTTTCTTCTCCTGATGTAGTTAAGATCCCTTTCCACACTTTATTTTGGAAATGATCTCCGCTAGACCAGGACCAAATAAAGTCTTACCCTTATAAGGTAAAGACAGAAGTTTGGACTTGGAAGTTACATCTGTAGACCAAGATATTAACCACAGAATTCTGCGAGCTAGAACTGCAAGGCTAGAAATCTTGGCTCCCAGTCTAACCACTTGCATGTTGGCATCACAGATAAAAGTATTGGCCAACTTAATTGCATTGAGCCTATCCCGGATCTCCTCTATAGAGGACCCTCCTGAAATCAGTTCAGACAAGGCATTGCACCAATAAGATGTTGCCACTGTTATCCCTAATGAAGGTACATCTTTCTTAAGTAAGCCTTAAGCTTCTTATCCATGGGATCATTAAAAGAGCAACTATCCTCAATAGGAATAGTAGTTCTCTTGGCTAGAGTAGAGATAGCTCCCACTACCTTGGGCACTGTGTGCCCTGAGTCACGAATATAATCAGCAACAGGAAACATCTTCTTAAAGACGGGGGATGGGGAAAAAGGAATCCCAGGCTTTTCCCATTCCTGAGCTATAATTTCCTACATACAGTCTGGAACGGGAAAAACTTCTACGGATCAAGGAACATCAGAAACTCTATTAAATTTACTAGACTTTTTAGGGTTTTCAGCGGCAGATAAGTCTGAGTCATCCAAAATAGCAAGGACCTCCTTTAAAAGTAATTGAAGGTGTTCTAGTTTAAATCTAAAATTAACCTCCTCTGAATCTGTAGAATTTTCCCCTATAAAGTCAGAGTCTGAGAGGTTGACAAACGCAGTCTTAGTGGGGTCAGAAACCTTACTAACAGAAATATTTTTAGATTTCCTCTTACCCGAAGCAGGAAAAGCTGACAAAGCTGCAGAAACCGCAGAAGTCATCTGTGCAGCAAAATCCCCTGGTAAATAAACACCCCCAGGAGGATGAGAAGAACCGCAGGGCACTGCACTCCTGAGGCTTGGGACGCTTGAGGAGAAATCTTAGGTATATCATGAACAGCATTATCCTGAGACACATATGGCTCAGAAGGGTGTAATTTATCTTTAAACTTTAAAGTCTTAGATAGGCATGTGGAGCCTTTAGGCAAAGTAAACATTTATCAAAAGAAACAGATGAATCTTGTTCAGTGTACATAACTACAGAACTAATTACCAAAAATAAAAATGTAAAAGTAAATGTAAATATATTTCGCCTCCCTTACCCCAGTACAATATACAGATTAGCCACAGAAGATTGTACATAGCAAAAAAAGTTTACCAGATGCTTAGAATAAACTAATTTGCACACACCTCTATAACCTCAGTCTGACTGAGTCTTACCGCACCGGGACCAGGAGTCGCCAATAGCAATTAAAAAGAAGACTCTCCTGCACTGATCAGAGATCTTATCCTTCTCACAGATGATCCCATCATCCAAACACAAGCTGCAACAGTTTAAGCTCACGGACTAACAAAGCTCTACTCTTCATATGAAAAACCAAAACAAAGAAGCGGAGAATCAAGCAGTCCAAATAAAAAGAAGCTGCGCCACTGAAAAAAAGCGTGCGTTTCTGAGGCAGTCCGATACAATTTATAAAAAGGGACCAAATAAAGTTTCACCTTGTCCCTTTGCTGTATCCCTTTGCTGTATATTGAAGGTTTAAGCATAAAACACCTTATTAACCCTTCAACCAGTTTCACTTCTCAATTTAAGGGGAAAATGTATTAACCCCTTAAGTTCCTCTCACATACACAAGTGCCTGCAATACTGCCCAAATTTATTAACCCCATATAAAAATATAAATTATGTCCCAAGTATTGATACACTCGAGGAATTAACCTCCAAAGTGCTGTCCTTCAGGCACTTACCTGTGGATCCCGCTGCAGGGCAGAAAACAGCTACTTAGAGAGAAGAGTATCTGTCACACCTGTCAGGGACCTGTAGAAAAAGAAAAAACAGAGTAACCAACCCTGGTTTTCTACAAAGGGGTAGCAATGGTGTTAGAATTAAAGCAAAGACCATTTTGCCACCTTCTAACTGCTAAAAGCCACCATTACTCTTAATAAAGAGATTGACATGGACACAGCTTGACCCCAATCCTTGCTTGCAGGGAAAAGTACCAATTAAAAGATTAAAATCTTAAGACACCAACTGGGGTCCTCTTTGTCTCCTCCTCCTGGCCAGGAGTTGAATATTCCACTAGTAATTGGAATGAAATTGTGGACTCTCCATGTCATAGAAAAGAAAAGGCCCTTCTATGAAAAGACAAATTTTCTATCAAAAGGGTCTTTAAACGAAGTACTGTCTTCCAAAGAAATAGTAGTATGCTTAGCTAGAGTGGAAATGGCCCCATCTACCTTGGGAACAGTTACCCACAAATCAACATTAGCAGCAAGTAAAGGATATAATTTTTTAAACCTTGTTTGAGGAGTAAATTAATTATCTAGTTTAGACCATTCAATAAAAATAATTTCAGAAACAGCATCAGGCACAAGGACAACCTCAGGGAGATTAACTGAATTTAAATCATTACAAGGCTTATCATCAGAAACATTAAGACCTTTCACACCTAAAGAAATTAAAGGGACACTGAACCCAAATGTTTTCTTTTGTGATTTAGATAGAGCATGCAAACTTTCTCATTTACTACTATTATCATTTTTTCTTCGTTCCCTTGCTATCTTTATTTGAAAACGAAGGCATCTAAGCTAAGGAGTCAGCCAATTTTTGGTTCAGACTCTGGACAGCACTTGTTTATTGATGGGTGAATGTATTCACCAATCAGCAAAAACAACCCAGGTTGTTCACCAAAAATGGCCCGGCATTTAAACTTACATTCTTGCTTTTCAAATAAAGAGAAGAAAATTTGATAATAGGAGTAAATTTGAAAATTAGAATGTTGCTTATAATTGCATGATCTATCTGAATCACAAAAGAAAAAAAAATTGGGTTCAGTGTCCCTTTAAAGGGATAGTAAGCCCAAAATGTTCTTTTATGATTCAGATAGAACATACAATTTTAAACAACTTTCCAATTTAATTCTATTATCAAATTTTCTTGATTCTCTTGTTATACATTGCTGAAGGGGCAGCATTGCACTACTGACAGGAAGCTGAAAATATCTATATAGCCAATCACAAGAGACAAATGTGTGCAGGCACCAATTAGCAGCAGCTCCCACTAGTGTATGATATGTGCGTATTCATTTTTTAATAAGGGATACTAAGAGAACAAAGCACATTTGAAAATAGAAGTGAATTTAAAAGTGTCTTAAAATGGCATGCTCTATCTGAATCATGCAAGTTTAATTTTGACTTTCCTATCTTTTTAAGACCTTCTTTAAAATATACTTTATATGCTAAACTTAAAAAAATAAAATAAAAAATAAAAAGATGAAATATCAGGTTCAACATCAGTTGATGATTCCTCATTACCAGTAGAGACTTCACCATCTGAAGAAATAACAGTATCCCTGATTTCAGGATACACTGAACTTGTAGAATGAAAAAATCTGAAATGACCTTATATGCTCGTTTGAAGGTATAGAGCAGCAGAAGCCTCAGAAACTGCCGCCCTTAATAAAAAAAAAAAAAATCATAGTATGTAAAACATTATTAATATTCTCCTGTAATGAACAAAAGGTGAATTAATACTAGGGCTGCACGATTAATCGCAGATGCGATTTTAAACCGCGATTAATCGATGCGGTTTTAAAACCTCGAGTACGCAATTTTAAAAAAATAAATAAATCTTCAGATCATCATGAAAACGGAGGCGGAGAGGAAGGAGGAGAGGAGGACCAGTGTGCGGCATTCGGCGGACCCGAGAATGACCGCGAAACGGCCATTTTGGAAAAGATTGAAGAGTGTGTGGGAGTCATCTGGGAGTGTTGTGGTGGTCAAGTGGTGGTGTGGCAGTGGGACAGCTCAAAGTTGTTGTTTGCAATAAAGTGAATATTGTAAAAAAAAAACTTTAAAGTGCCTTACTGATTTTTTTTTATTGATTTTTTTTACTTTGGTGACGCTTAACATTGAGTTTGATTACATATTACAATAATACAATATATTTTATTTATAAATGTTCATTAAGGGTTGCTTGTAGGATGTATTGTGAAGTGAATTGTAAAATATAATATATTCAACATAATGTTACCAAAATATATATAAATAATATCTATGTACTGCTCTCTCTCTATCATCTATCTAGTAGATAGATTGTAGAGGATGAATGATATATAGAGTTACTTACTAGATAGATAGATGATAAATGTAATATTATATTTATTATTTATATAATTTAGTTGAGTCAAGTGTATATTCCCAGAAGATAGATCATCAATCATTAGTAGTAGTAGAACACAGTGGTGCAGTGCACAACAAGTTCTTTTTTTTTTTTATATTTTCCTCTAATTATAAGTGCTATTTGTTATGCTCCACGAGGGTATTGGACATTGAGAAACATGTACAGTAAGATTCTTTAGTGTTAAATAAAAGTTTTATTGAAAATTAAGGTGTTAAAATATTTTTTAATAAAATCGAAATCGCGGTTTGTTTTTGTTTTTTAAAAATCGCGATTCCCCCCCATATCACCCAGCCCTAATTAATACCCAAAGAAACAACATAAGTTTGGTCTGAATGCATTAATAATTCTATACATGAGTCACATAAATAAGCTGGAGAAAGCACCTCGGCTTTTTAACAATAAGCACACCTAATAATAGTAAAAAATGGTTTTCAGGGGACTCAGTATCTGTGGTACATTTAGGGACAGAATGAAACTGCTCCATTATAGTATAGTACAAAGCAATGCAATAAACACTATAATCCCCTTAAAAAGCTCTTGAGGAATGGAAATCCCTTACCCCCTCCTAAGTAGCTTTTTAAATTAACTCACAGAATCAATGCACACAAAACAAAGCAGAAGACATTAACATTACATCCAAAGCTTTCTGAAGTAATATTCCAGCTTCTTTCAGCACTTCCCAGAGTTCTTCTTTAAATTTGGATTGTCTTATTTCTTTCTCTGTCCAGGTGATCCCATACTGCCTTTATAATATTCAGGTCTGGAGTTCAGTCCATGACTGTCAGTGTTTTGTTAGCTGTTTTTCTCTCCAAATATTTCACTTCATTAGCAGTTTGCTTGGGATCATTATCATGCTGAAAAATAAATCATTCCCAATCAGGCACTTTCCTTAAGGAGTGACATGATGAATTAAAAACTGTATGTACTTTTTAGCATTCATGATCCCATCAATTCGGACAATATCACCAACATTACTGGCATAAATGCAGCCCCAAACAAGGGCAGACCATACACCATATTTCACTGCAATAATTCTTCCATCTCTCTCCAACTCTTCTTCTCACATAGTCGACGATTGGACCCAAAATTTTCAAACTTGGATTTGTCACTCCATAATAATCTTTTCCACTGATCATCATTCCAATCTTTGTAAGCTTTAGCATATCTTAGCCTTTTCACCCTGTTCCTCTTCCAAAAAAGTGGTTTCTTGGCTGCTACCCTTCCACAAAGACCATTCCTGATCAAGCTTCTTCGGAATATAGAAGGGTCAACTCGGCATCCCGATGAAGCTGCCACATGCTAAGTCAGATCATTGCTGGACTTCTTCCGGTCTCTCAAAGAAGAAACTCTGAGAAACGTATCAGATTTTAAAAGTTTTCTTGGCCTTCCAGTGCTTTTTTTGTCCTTAACCTCTCCTGAGGTCAAATTTCTTTATAACAGCTTGACTACCACATCTAGAGTACCCAGTTTGTTTGCCCATTTCCCTTTGAGAGTGGCCTTGCTGATGCAAAAGTATGATTTTATCTCTGTCAAATTCTGTGATCTTTGGCATTTTGAATGAAATGATGCGATTGAAAGTTGGTCTTATTAGTAAGCTTTCAATTAATTTAACTCATAGCACATGTGTATGTAATGCTCATACATGTCTTGCACAAACCTGGTGTAGTAGACCTTTTTCACAGCAGTTGTTTTGACATGAAATAGTAGGACAAATACAGGTGTTAGTAATGAGATTAATTAGTGTTCCATTCCATTTAGTTTTACGAGAGCAGGTTACTGCTATTGCTCAAGTGTAAGGGGGAAGTTACACTAAATACTTGCCACTTTAGCTTATAGAAGCATTTTTTCTGATTTGTTTCTGCTTTTTAATACTGCATACAAATATCCTGTATGTTCTGGTTGTATTCTAAGGAAGAGATTTAGAAATAATTATATATAGTCACTATACCATTGCTAAAACAACAAACCTAATGGTGGCCTGGTGTTCTGGGATATATATATATATATATATAGATATATATATATATATATATATATATATATATATATATATATATATATATATATATATATATATATATATATATATATATATATATATAAATAAATTTCCCATGAGGGACAAACCCGGGCCTCAATATCAGTGGAGGCAAAGTAAAGACTGAGGTATGTGTGTGGTGGGAGCTGTATTATATAGGCTCTTGGGGTTTGGGAATCTTTGCCTCCTCCAAGGGGTAGAGAAAAGCAATTCCCTGGAGTAATGGATTGTTGACTCTCACCACCCGTATGAAAGAAATATGATTAAATGTGTTTATATTTACAGACTTCTTCAAAGATGTTCATAAAATGGTTTAGATACCAAAATAACAAGAGTATTCCATTAAGCAATAATACTTTTAATTGGACTAACTATACATTTATAAGTAGACAAGCTTTCAGAAGAATTCCTTCCTTTCTCAAGTTTGAAGCAATACCGACCAATTCAATGGAATTTACAGATTATATCTTGAAAGACAGGATGGCTAAAAGGACAGAATGTATTAGAGGTCTGAGTGCAGGGAGAAGAGGGGGTGTCATAAAAATCATGAGGGAGCTTAGGTGACAGAGGCAGACAATGTCCAGTGTAGGAGAATAGACAGGGAAAATAAATTATGCTTACCTGAAAATTTTCTTTTCTTCAGATGGAAAGAGTACACAGCTACAATCATTACTTTTGGGAATTCAGAACCTGGCCACCAGGAGGAGGCAAAGACTCCCCAGCCAAAGGCTTAAATACCTCCCCCACTTCCTTCATCCCCCAGTCATTCTGCCGAGGGAACAAGGAACAGTAGAAGAAATATCAGGGTGAAAAGGTGCCAAAGAACAAAAATAACAGACGCCCCACTGAAAAAATACGGGCGGGGAGCTGTGGATTCTTTCCATCTGAAGAAAAGAAAATCATCAGGTAAGCATAATTTAAGTTTTTCTTCATAAATTGAAAGAGTCCACAGCTGCATTCATTACTTTCGGGAAAACAATACCCAAGCTATACAGGACACTGAATGCAAAAACGGGAGGGTACAAGAGGTGGCCCATTCTGAAGGCACCAGGCCTGAAAACCCCTACCCAACAAAATCCTGCTTCGTCCGAAGCCGAGAACAACTTTGAAAAAGGAAAAGGCCCAAGGACACTGACTCGCAGAGAGTCCGCAAGCCTTGCTAGAGACCGCAGGAACTAGACTCGACTGAGTCAACAGCCTCCAAGAGACACCGTCGCCCAGCAGTCGGTCTCCAAACAACACACCCCTTACTAAAGAAAGGGAACTACCGCATTCTTCCCCAGAGAATAAAAGACACAGAGAAAACATGATTGTACTTGTAAAGCGCAGCTAATCCCCCTTAAGGGACTTAAGGCGCTGCTCATTTAATCAACCTCGAAAGGAGGAACGGCTGAGTAGACCTCGCCAGGGATCGAACTTGAAACTATCGATTTGCTACAGTGCAGAGTAACCACAGTGCATTAGTATGCTGAGCATAAGGAACTCCAGAAAAAAAACTAAAAAGGGCACAAACACAGAGCAAAAAAACAGAGAAACTGGGTCAGGCTAAGAGCCCCAACCAGTCTCATAGACCCATTAAGAGTGGGATCCTCCAGCAAAGCCAAAAAACGCGCCTCAGTAGAACACAAAGGCGTGCCAGTCTATAACGAAAGGTGCAACATACTTCCATCGGGACAAAAGAAAACACCGGCCCCGAAGGTTGACCCCCTGAGGCCTCAAGGGCAGTCACTCCCCCGGAGGGCTGAACTGGACCAGGCGATCCCACGCCCGACGAGCCCCGGTTAACGGAACACGGACCATATCGTAAGCACACTCCCGGGAGGTGCAGATGCGCCAGCGCCAAAGATATGGCCATGCGGAACTGTGTCGTAACTTCCGGTGGGAACAGGCCACACTCCATAGAAGGATAAGCAGCGTTTGGGTTACCTGCATGCGTAAGAGTTGGTGGTAGGGAACTCACCTCGTGGAAAATAGAATCCCCAGAGGCGGATGGCTCAGTGGGCACACGATTCCCCTATACCGAGGAACAGAGCACTCTAAAACGGCATTCGGAACATAACTGATGGACATGTATCACCTGGGCCAATTCATATTCTTCGCAAGAACTAGAGCCTGAATCAGAGCCATCCGTCTCCAAAAAATCAGAATCCTCCATAACTGGGATATTGAATAAAAAATGGACCAATAAGAAAAATCTAAACGGCACCTTTCACCTACAGGTACCACTGGACCAGGATTTCTCCATCGCCACACGGAATGTCACAAGGTAAACTGTGCAGTCCATGCAAAAGCGTGCCCGACCATAAAGGCCGCGTCACTAGAAATAGGCCGTTATGTTCCAAAATAGCCATGAGCCGAAGCAACACTACACAGTAGCAGACAGAATCACATAAACATGATTATAAAACCCCCTGTTCAATAACCCCCCTCAGGAGATATTAACCCTTTATTCAAAGATACAAAAAGGAGCCTCACTGAGAACCTATGTTAAAGTTATCCCCGAAAGGTTGTAGCCCCTCACGGATAAATAGTTGTAATTACAATACATCCATGATGAAAGTAAAATGAAACGATCTTACTGGAATCTACGCCGTGGAACAGGAACACGGCCCTTCAAGTGTGACAGATGGTAGCGTCGCTTCTGCCATGGACTTAAGAGAAAAAAGCAGGAAGCGAAACTCGTCAACGCTGATTGCTTGTGGAGCTGTTAATATGAGTCTGGATGGTTTTGCAGAAGGATTCTCCCTGCATCTTCGGACTCTAACTTTCACACATGCTCTCACTGAGAGGCTGACAGGACTACTTAAAACTACCCTCCATAAGAGACTATCGAAAACTTCTGACATTTCTCTGCCAACCTCCTGGGACAAAAGGCAAATAATGACTGGGGGATGAGGAAAGTGGGGGAGGTATTTAAGCTTTGGCTGGGGTGTCTTTGCGCCTCCTCCTGGTGGCCAGGTTCTGAATTCCCAAAAGTAATGAATGCTGCTGTAGACTCTTTCCATTTATGAAGAAAATATAGTTTTACATAAAGCATATACTGACAAAGTTATACATCAACAAGGAATCAATATTTATAAATATGTAAATTTATGTGCACGGGGGGGGGGGGGGAAGAAAAAATAGAATAAAAAACAAAAAAGGGAATAATAATAATGGCAGAAGTGTGGACATAGGCTTACCTGTGTACCTATGTATAAAGAGTGTGGAATATACAATGTAATTGACTATATGAGAGTACAATAAAAAAAAAATAAAGATTTCAAATAGAGGGTATTTAGTAAAATTATACAACAGAAAGAAGCAGCCAGTTAAATTAACTGCCATAACCAAAAAGATCAAAAGATGACAGCAAGTAGTCAAAATGTTGTTTTGTTACAGCATTCTATTTTTAAATTAATCCCCATTAAAAGTATATAAAGTAAAAGGCGAGAACCTACAGACATTTTTTTTTTAGAACCCTACAAGCAGAAAGTACAAGTCCCTTAATGTGCAGCAACAATAGAAAAATTCTAAAATATGAAAACTAGACTCATATCAATGTAAAACTTGCTTAACCCATTTTGACATACATATACACACACACATATTTATATATATATATATATATTTATACACATACATACACACGCACACACATATATACACACACATATATATACATACAGTAGTACAAGCAGGGACTGCACTCACTGGATTTGGATAAAGTGTAATTTACTGCATGGTAGTGTTTAACGAACCCCGAAACATTACCATAAATTACACTATATTTATCCAAATCCAGTCAATGCAGTCTCTGCTTGTACTACTATTTCAAAGTTTGACGTCCAGTGCAGACACATGAGAATATATATTATAAATCGAATGGAGTATGCAATTTTCAATCCCGCCTACTATGACGTCACCTATGACGTACAGCTTCCAACGGCTATGCGGGTGCAGAGCTGCACGGGTCACCAGGCTAACGGGGAGTGCAGGGACACTAACGGTACTATTGAGAACTGCAGAAAGAAGTCGCAGGGCCGGAACTCTTTAATGGGCAAGAAGAGCCAAGACTTCACCGCCTGCCACCCGTTGCTCTATTACTTGTTCGTGCTTGGCACCGAGCTGGGGAAAGAACTCTTCTACATCTCCTTCTTCCCCTTCTGGATATGGACAACATGTGTAGTGAGGAGATGCACATTACAACCCACAGTAGCGACTGCAGGGCGGCAGTGCATGTATAATATTTTTTAGGCCTTCCTGCAGCCACTACTGTGGGTTGTAATTTGTAGCACCTCACAACATATGTTTATTTCTGCCTAATTATTCTACTAAGCAGCAGCACTGGGAAGAGGGAAAGATGGTGGGCAGCGGCAAGTTAATGGGGCTGCAGGATCACATGTGTAAGATGAACTGTCTGCCTTGTAGCTTTTAGTTATCTTCAAAAAATTGCGATTAGAACTGCAATTGTGAGGGGGGCGGAGCTTAGCCACGCAGGCGGATGGCTGCATTTTAGAAGAGCTCCAAACTTTTAAGGCAAAATAGCAAAAATAAATGGCATAATCTTCCCAAATTTGATTCCCCCTTCCTTCCCCAACCTCCCCTAGGCGACACAGCAAAATGATGAATCAGGAGTGGAAGAGGAACTAAAGTAAAAGAGACCTTGCGCCAAGTCAGTAGGAATTCAACTGGCCTGAGTGCTAACGGAATGCAGGGACTCGTGCGCAGCATATGAGCTATCGGCCCGGCGCAATACTAAACTGGGCTAAGGGTCACTGACTCGGGGCTCCCACTCTAACACACCAGCGGCTCCGGAGGACTCACCTAGCTCGCAGCGCTCAATCAGCAGAAGCGCTACCGCTACTTGCGGCTAAAGTTCTGGCCTCACTACAATAGGGGTCCGTAGAAAGCCGGTAAGTGAACAGTGTCAAACACATCAACACCACCGGTTGGGGAATATTGAGAGTGACCTCTACATCGGACAGTCAGGCATAGAACCAGGGGAAGAGACAAGGCACAGAGTTACAGGCAGAACAGTTGTACCCTTCCCTTGTATCAGGGGCCATTTTGACACGCTGCGGCGTAACTGTACAAACAGATATAACATTTCAGCGAGATCACAGCTCAACGGCCTAAATAGCAGCTACCTCTTTTACAGGCACTCTTTCCCACGTGGCACTGTCCCTTACACAGTACAACCCAATACACCCGGCTGCAGCACATAGCCAAGATACTGTAGTAACACACGGCCCTGGGCTTAGGCAACTACATATATTTAGAACCTCTCACTGGTTATTTAAAAATACCCACCACCTTAATCTCTGGTCTGCAAATTAATTTAAAAGCACAAGCCCTTAAAACACTGTTATTCCACCTGTCCTGGGCCTAACAAGGTAGTGCTTATATCCACTAAAAAGGGAATAAAACACCAGGCTCAGCATTTATTATATAAAAGGGCATATTCTGATAATCAGGACCTGACTCACTGCACTAGGTGATGCCTGGTAAAAAGTCTAAGGCAGAAAAGAGCGCTTTGGCCAGACCACTGAGTAAATATCTCAAACAACTAAACCAACCAAGCAACCCACAGGAGGAAGAAATGACCGCACGCCAGCAAACTCACTGAGTAGAAGTGCACCAACCTGAGCTGCAGACCCAACCATTAACAAAGGACGATCTGCAATATTTGTCATCTAAAGATGACATTAGAGGGGTCATGCAGGAAATGCGCAGCTTGTTCGGCGATCTCAGAAAAGACATCAACACCCTAGAGTCACAAGTCCAACAGGTTGAGGAGGCACAGATATCAACTAACACCACAGTGCAACAGGACCACACAGAAATACAGCATCAAAACAAAATAATCCAAGCCCTTTCAGACAAATTGGAAGATCTAGATAACAGGGGCCGTAGAAACAACATCCGGATCAGAGGAGTGCCCGAATCAATACACCCCCCAGCCATAGAGGGCTATCTTCAATCTCTCTTCCGCACGATCAAAGGAACCACCACATCCCCTGAGATTGTTATGGAACGGGCACACAGAGCGCTGCGCCCTAAACCCCCCCCCTAAGGGCCCACCCAGAGACATTATAGTGAAGTTTTTAAACTATAAAACCAAAGAAGAACTTCTCAGACATGCTAGAGTCAAACATCCAATTCATCATGCTGGAGATGAGATTCAACTGTTCTCGGATCTCTCACCAGTTACACTACAAAAGAGGAGGGATCTTGGTCATGTCACAGCACAGTTAAGAGCAAACAAAATACAGTACCGCTGGGGTTTTCCTGTCTCACTGATCGCCTCAAATAACAGAACCGCTGTTTACCGTCCAGGATCTGACCTACAGAGGTTTTACTCAGACCTATCATTGGAAATACTGATGGGCTCCACCCTAAATAATAGAGAAAAAGAAACCTCAGACCACCAAGATGCACAGGTCACGGAACTCGGCTGAGATGAGACATGGCGGAGTTTTAGACCATACATGGGTGACTTCTTCTAGCCGATAGTCAAGCCTTGTCTTGACGCAGTATCCTTTTACAGTTTTATCAAAATCCCCCTCACCCATCCATCCAAAAGAGACACAGCGGGAGACATGTGGGACAGTGCCTAAACCCTCACAATTGTATTTTCAATATTGTTTTATTGTTTACTATATGTACTGCACAGGGCCGGGCTGCGCACCGTTGCACCCATCCCTTTTAGGAAATGTTTAGAGTTGTATGGAAAGAGTATTAATGTCTCCATAATTCTCCCTCACGCCTACCATACCTACATCTCTTCCCCATAGTTAGCTACCCTTTCCCTCTGTTACCAACAACACCTGCCCTACCCTTCCTTCTATTATCCCCTCCTTTTCTCTCCCTTTCCCAGATTAATGCAATGCAGATTCAATGTTCTGGACGACAAGTATAGTCGCCTAGGAGACAGAAATGTGTTCAAAGAGCTATGTTAGCCTTAAAGTTACTACCCTAGTAGGCTTGATTAACGTTTATCCACAGGCTTTGCCTTTAGGGACTCTACCTTAGAGGGTTTAGTCTGTAGAGAAGACTATTTTACACACTATCTTGTACTTGATAACTGTTTTATTTACCTAGATCACTATGTGCCAGATTTATCTCTCTTTTCTCTCTCTCAACTTCTTACTCCTTCTCCCCTTTTTCCTAAGCCTATCCCCCTTCTTTTTTTTTTTTTCCAGGAATGGCCCACCACCAAAGTAGGTGGGGCTCACATACGCTCACGTTTACCACTATCAATGCCAAGGGCCTAAACAGTCCAAGTAAGAGATCCATCGCTACTAGAGATTTCAAAAACTCACATAGCCATATTGTGTTTGTCCAGGAGACTCACTTCCGCAGGGGCAGGGAGCCTAAGTGGTTCAATGCATCATACCCAACTGCGTACTTTTCATCAGGAACCACAAAAAAATGCGGAGTAGGCATACTAATCAGTCAGACCACACCACTTAAAGTCACACATGTTGAGAGGGATGCTGAGGGCAGGTTTTTGGTGGGCACACTATATGAACACCCTATTACTCTTATGTCCATATACACACCTAATGAAGCGCAACATACATTTTTAAAGAAACTTTCTAAGGTTATATTGGACCACGCGAAAGGACTAATATTTGTAGCAGGGAATCTTAACCTCCCCTTAGAACCCCACATGGACACCTCGACAGGTGCCTCCAGCATTCCTAACAGGGTCACAAAAAAGTCAAAACCACTCTATCTGACTTACTACTTCATGATATATGGAGGAACATGAACCCAAATACCAAAGACTACACCTACTACTCACTACCACATAACAAATACTCCCAAATATATTACTTTTTCACAGACACAGGCGGACTTGACCTAATAGATAATTGTGAAATAGGCTCAATAACGTGGTCAGATCATGCCCCAGTAACGTGCACTGTCCAGTGGCCGGATATCCCTCCTACGGTGTATGTCTGGAGACTGGACGAGACACTTCTAGAAAACCCGCTCATTTCAACAGATATCCAAAAATCTCTCACAGAATATTTTGAGCTCAATGATCCCAGCCACGCCTCAAGGTCAAACATATGGGAGGCACATAAGTGCGTTATAAGGGGTGAGTTCCTGAGACACAAAGCTAGACTACTCAGGGAACACAGAGCAGCTCATACACAGCTGCTAAACAAAATCACCTCACTAGAACAGCAACACAAACAAAACCCATCCGATGACACGACCAAACACTTACTCGCCACCACTAGGGCCGAGCTCAAACATCACCTAGCTGCCTCAATCCAGCGCAAGATGCTTATGATCAAGCAACAATACTACGAGGGGGGGAACAAACCGTGAAAACTGCTAGCCAGATCACTACGCAAATCGCAACTCAAAACACACATCCATTACTTGGAACTAGCAGACGGTTCCAAACTCAAAAGCAATAAACATATTGCTGCCGCTTTCCACTCCTATTATGACCAACTTTATAACATTTCGAATAACTCAAACACAAGCAGTCAGACAACGCAGACTACATTAAGAGACCATGCGAATACTTATCTAAGTTAGGGCTTCCAAAACTAGAAAAGGCTAGTATAGATATACTAGACGCTCCAATAACACAAGAAGAACTATCTAAGGCCCTTAGAAAATTACCCAATGGAAAAAGTCCAGGCCCAGACGGGCTCACAATTAGATACTACAAAACTTTCTTTACAACTTTAGCACCGCACATGTTACAATTGTTTAATAATCTAGGAGATAACTCCACATTGGCAGATGCGACACTTGAGGCACATATAACGATCATCCCCAAAACTGGTAAAAACACCCACAACACCGGGAAACTTTCGCCCGATATCTTTATTAAATACAGACATAAAGATCCTGGCCAAAATATTAGCGAGGAGATTGAATACATTTCTTCCTGATCTTATTTCAACGGATCAGGTGGGCTTTGTGCCCGGCAGAGAGGCACGTGATAACACCACAAAAGTGCTGCAGCTGCTCAACTATGCCAGAGTACAGGAAATACCGATGGCACTCTTCTCGACAGACGTGGAGAAGGCCTTCGACCGTGTCGATTGGCTCTTCTTGCGGCGGGTCATGGAAGCGATGAATTTTGGTAGCACTTTTCTAAATAGGACATTAGCGTTGTACACAGCCCCTAGCGCCCGGGTAAGGTTAAACGGCACGCTATCAGAAGCATTCAAAATCACGAATGGCACCAGACAGGGGTCCCCCCTGTCCCCCCTCCTGTTTGCCATCTCGATAGAAGCCTTAGCTCATAAAATCAGGAACAACACTAAAATAAAAGGCATAAAAATAGGGGACACAGAACAAAAGCAAGCTTTATACGCAGACGACATCCTGTACACCCTCACCAATATCGACACATCGGTCCCAGAGCTCCTCTCTGAAATAGAATTATACGGAAAACTCTCCAATTTCCACCTTAACCTAAATAAATCAGAACTCCTTAACATTAGTGCTCCCCCTGAACACATACAGCAACTGAAGACAGAACTTAAAATTTCGGTAAACACTAAACAACTAAGATACCTAGGCATATATCTTACATCTAAGCCTCAAGACCTATACAGAGACAACTATATAAAATTGCAAGACAAGATTGTGAGAGACTTGTCCTCCTGGAAGAATAAACCCCTCTCTTGGATAGGAAAGATAGGAGTGGTGAAGATGAATATCCTCCCCCGTATTCTTTACTTACTGCAGATAGTCCCGATCACACTTCCGAGGGAGTATATCCCTCAGCTACAAAAGACCTTAGAAGAGTTCGTATGGTTGGGCACAAAACCAAGGGTTCCCAGGAGGACAATGTACTTATCTAGGGATAAGGGTGGCTTGGGATTTCCAGACTTATCAGCTTATAGGCAAGCTATACTGTTACAGCGCATAGTTGAATGGTCTCAAAACACAACTCACAAAGCATGGGTTAGGCTGGATGGGCAAATTTTTAAACTTAAAAATGTCGGCACATTAGCATGGATACCACCATCGCAACGACCTAAGATGCTAAACAAATACCAGATAACATCAGAAATACTAAGCGAATGGGACAGAGTAATAGCCACCAACTCACGTCTCATCCAGAACCTCCCCACTTCTGTCAATCATTGAAAACCCTGAATTGCCTTACTATAAAATTGGTTCACGACCCGGCAGACCTTATCAACCCAATACTGGCTGTCTACACAGCATCATACAGGGAGTGCAGAATTATTAGGCAAGTTGTATTTTTGAGGATTAATTTTATTATTGAACAACAACCATGTTCTCAATGAACCCAAAAAACTCATTAATATCAAAGCTGAATAGTTTTGGAAGTAGTTTTTAGTTTGTTTTTAGTTATAGCTATTTTAGGGGGATATCTGTGTGTGCAGGTGACTATTACTGTGCATAATTATTAGGCAACTTAACAAAAAACAAATATATTCCCATTTCAATTATTTATTTTTACCAGTGAAACCAATATAACATCTCAACATTCACAAATATACATTTCTGACATTCAAAAACAAAACAAAAACAAATCAGTGACCAATATAGCCACCTTTCTTTGCAAGGACACTCAAAAGCCTGCCATCCATGGATTCTGTCAGTGTTTTGATCTGTTCACCATCAACATTGCGTGCAGCAGCAACCACAGCCTCCCAGACACTGTTCAGAGAGGTGTACTGTTTTCCCTCCTTGTAAATCTCACATTTGATGATGGACCACAGGTTCTCAATGGGGTTCAGATCAGGTGAACAAGGAGGCCATGTCATTAGATTTTCTTCTTTTATACCCTTTCTTGCCAGCCACGCTGTGGAGTACTTGGACGCGTGTGATGGAGCATTGTCCTGCATGAAAATCATGTTTTTCTTGAAGGATGCAGACTTCTTCCTGTACCACTGCTTGAAGAAGGTGTCTTCCAGAAACTGGCAGTAGGACTGGGAGTTGAGCTTGACTCCATCCTCAACCCGAAAAGGCCCCACAAGCTCATCTTTGATGATACCAGCCCAAACCAGTACTCCACCTCCACCTTGCTGGCGTCTGAGTCGGACTGGAGCTCTCTGCCCTTTACCAATCCAGCCACGGGCCCATCCATCTGGCCCATCAAGACTCACTCTCATTTCATCAGTCCATAAAACCTTAGAAAAATCAGTCTTGAGATATTTCTTGGCCCAGTCTTGGCGTTTCAGCTTGTGTGTCTTGTTCAGTGGTAGTCGTCTTTCAGCCTTTCTTACCTTGGCCATGTCTCTGAGTATTGCACACCTTGTGCTTTTGGGCACTCCAGTGATGTTTCAGCTCTGAAATATGGCCAAACTGGTGGCAAGTGGCATCTTGGCAGCTGCACGCTTGACTTTTCTCAGTTCGATGATCACGCTTCAGAAGCTTTGCAATTTTAAGAGTGCTGCATCCCTCTGCAAGATATCTCACTATTTTTGACTTTTCTGAGCCTGTCAAGTCCTTCTTTTGACCCATTTTGCCAAAGGAAAGGAAGTTGCCTAATAATTATGCACACCTGATATAGGGTGTTGATGTCATTAGACCACACCCCTTCTCATTACAGAGATGCACATCACCTAAAATGCTTAATTGGTAGTAGGCTTTCGAGCCTATACAGCTTGGAGTAAGACAACATGCATAAAGAGGATGATGTGGTCAAAATACTCATTTGCCTAATAATTCTGCACTCCCTGTAGAGAATGGAAAAGTATACACCCAACAGCAGATGACCGCAGTAGACAGTGATATTTTCTCCTCATGGTTTAGGTATAATCAAATGGTACACTTTCTAACACATCATACACACAAAGAGGGACTGGGGAGAGAGCTCACTCCATTTGAACACCTATGCATCGCAAACAGACCGCAAAGGCGCTTAATTTCACTCATATACAAATTAGTGTCTGATCAACCTGACAGCCCCCTACCCACATATACCAGCATCTGGAGCAGGGAGCTTAGCACTGACATTGCAAAAGAGGCGTGGATGGGCTCCTTTCAGCTAACAAAACACTCCTCGGTGTCAGCAAATGTACAGGAGATACACCTGAAATTGTTGAGCAGATGATATCTCACACTAACTAGAATCCACAGGCTATACCCTAAAGCCAGTCCTCTGTGTTGGAGAGGATGTGGGGAGCTGGGGTCACTTTTGCATATCTGGTGGTCCTGCCCGAAACTACTGGGCTTCTGGTCCGAGATGATTGCACAGGCCTCAGGGAGGTTGAATATCGGCATCCCTTGCACGCCTGAAACGATGCTCTTTCTGAACATCCCAAACATTAAAGAACCACACAAGCAGGCACTTTTACTGATAATGATTACTGGAGCTAAAAAAATAATCCCTAAAAAATGGAATACACCTAATATACCAACACTAGAGGAATGGCGGATCACAGTGAATGATTTGTTAGTCCTCGAGAGATTACATTACATTAAGACAAACCAACTGGCCACACATGAAATGATACTAGCCAGTTGGAGGGGAACACCTGTATAGTCAGTAAGACATAAAAGTACATGCATTCGATTTGGGCTTCTTGGCGTGCCTTTTTTTTTTCCCTCCCCACTCTCTTTACACTTCTGTAGAATTCCCTCTTCCTCCTTCCTCATCTTTTAACTGTAATCCTACTTTTCGGAATATTATCTGGCATACTTGTTCAGTCAATGGACTTGTTTATTGTTAAGGAATAATTGTTGAAAATTCAAGCTTATAATTGTGACACAAGAACCTGGCTTAATCAAAAAACATAATTTATGCTTACCTGATAAATTCCTTTCTTCTGTTGTGTGATCAGTCCACGGGTCATCATTACTTCTGGGATATAACTCCTCCCCAACAGGAAATGCAAGAGGATTCACCCAGCAGAGCTGCATATAGCTCCTCCCCTCTACGTCACTCCCAGTCATTCGACCAAGAATCAACGAGAAAGGAGAAACCAAGGGTGAAGTGGTGACTGGAGTATAATTTAAAAGATATTTACCTGCCTTAAAACAGGGCGGGCCGTGGACTGATCACACAACAGAAGAAAGGAATTTATCAGGTAAGCATAAATTATGTTTTCTTCTGTTATGTGTGATCAGTCCACGGGTCATCATTACTTCTGGGATACCAATACCAAAGCAAAAGTACACGGATGACGGGAGGGATAGGCAGGCTCATTATACAGAAGGAACCACTGCCTGAAGAACCTTTCTCCCAAAAATAGCCTCCGAAGAAGCAAAAGTGTCAAATTTGTAAAATTTGGAAAAAGTATGAAGCGAAGACCAAGTTGCAGCCTTGCAAATCTGTTCAACAGAGGCCTCATTCTTAAAGGCCCAAGTGGAAGCCACAGCTCTAGTAGAATGAGCTGTAATTCTTTCAGGAGGCTGCTGTCCAGCAGTCTCATAGGCTAAACGAATTATGCTACGAAGCCAGAAGGAGAGAGAGGTAGCCGAAGCCTTATGACCTCTCCTCTGACCAGAGTACACGACAAACAGGGAAGACGTTTGTCGAAAATCCTTAGTTGCCTGCAAGTAGAACTTGAGGGCACGAACTACATCCAGATTGTGTAGAAGACGTTCCTTCTTTGAAGAAGGATTTGGACACAAGGATGGAACAACAATCTCTTGATTGATATTCCTGTTAGTGACTACCTTAGGTAAGAACCCAGGTTTAGTACGCAGAACTATCTTGTCTGAGTGAAAAATCAGATAAGGAGAATCACAATGTAAGGCTGATAACTCAGAGACTCTTCGAGCCGAGGAAATAGCCATTAAAAACAGAACTTTCCAAGATAACAATTTTATATCAATGGAATGAAGGGGTTCAAACGGAACACCCTGTAAAACGTTAAGAACTAAGTTTAAACTCCATGGCGGAGCAACAGTTTTAAACACAGGCTTGATCCTAGCTAAAGCCTGACAAAAGGCCTGGACGTCTGGATTTTCTGACAGACGCCTGTGTAACAAGATGGACAGAGCTGAGATCTGTCCCTTTAATGAGCTAGCCGATAAACCCTTTTCTAAACCTTCTTGTAGAAAGGACAATATCCTAGGAATCCTAACCTTACTCCAGGAGTAACCTTTGGATTCGCACCAGTATAGGTATTTACGCCATATCTTATGGTAAATCCTTCTGGTAACAGGCTTCCTAGCCTGTATCAGGGTATCAATAACCGACTCAGAAAAACCACGTTTTGATAAAATCAAGCGTTCAATTTCCAAGCAGTCAGCTTCAGAGAAGTTAGATTTTGATGTTTGAATGGACCCTGTATCAGAAGGTCCTGTCTTAGAGGTAGAGACCAAGGCGGACAGGATGACATGTCCACTAGATCTGCATACCAAGTCCTGCGTGGCCATGCAGGCGCTATTAGAATCACTGATGCTCTCTCCTGTTTGATTTTGGCAATCAATCGAGGAAGCAGCGGGAAGGGTGGAAACACATAAGCCATCCCGAAGTTCCAAGGTGCTGTCAAGGCATCTATCAGAACCGCTCCCGGATCCCTGGATCTGGACCCGTAGCGAGGAAGTTTGGCGTTCTGGCGAGACGCCATGAGATCTATCTCTGGTTTGCCCCAACGTCGAAGTATTTGGGCAAAGACCTCCGGATGAAGTTCCCACTCCCCCGGATGAAAAGTCTGGCGACTCAAGAAATCCGCCTCCCAGTTCTCCACTCCCGGGATGTGGATTGCTGACAGGTGGCAAGAGTGAGACTCTGCCCAGCGAATTATCTTTGATACTTCCATCATTGCTAGGGAGCTTCTTGTCCCTCCTTGATGGTTGATGTAAGCTACAGTCGTGATGTTGTCCGACTGAAACCTGATGAACCCCCGAGTTTTTAACTGGGGCCAAGCCAGAAGGGCATGGAGAACTGCTCTTAATTCCAGAATGTTTATTGGCAGGAGACTTTCCTCCTGATTCCATTGTCCCTGAGCCTTCAGAGAATTCCAGACAGCGCCCCAACCTAGTAGGCTGGCGTCTGTTGTTACAATTGTCCAGTCCGGCCTGCTGAATGGCATCCCCCTGGACAGATGTGGCCGAGAAAGCCACCATAGAAGAGAGTTTCTGGTCTCTTGATCCAGATTCAGAGTAGGGGACAAGTCTGAGTAATCCCCATTCCACTGACTCAGCATGCACAATTGCAGCGGTCTGAGATGTAGACGTGCAAAGGGTACTATGTCCATTGCTGCTACCATTAAGCCGATCACCTCCATGCATTGAGCTACTGACGGGAGTTGAATGGAATGAAGGACACGGCATGCATTTAGAAGCTTTGTTAATCTGTCTTCTGTCAGATAAATCTTCATTTCTACAGAATCTATAAGAGTCCCCAAGAATGGAACTCTTGTGAGAGGAAAAAGAGAACTCTTCTTTTCGTTCACTTTCCATCCATGCGACCTTAGAAATGCCAGAACTAACTCTGTATGAGACTTGGCAGTTTGAAAGCTTGAAGCTTGTATCAGAATGTCGTCTAGGTACGGAGCTACCGAAATTCCTCGCGGTCTTAGTACCGCCAGAAGGGCACCCAGAACCTTTGTGAAGATTCTTGGAGCCGTAGCCAATCCGAATGGAAGAGCTACAAACTGGTAATGCCTGTCTAAGAAGGCAAACCTTAGATACCGGTAATGATCTTTGTGAATCGGTATGTGAAGGTAAGCATCCTTTAAATCCACTGTGGTCATGTACTGACCCTTTTGGATCATGGGTAAGATTGTCCGAATAGTTTCCATTTTGAACGATGGAACTCTTAGGAATTTGTTTAGGATCTTTAAATCCAAGATTGGCCTGAAAGTTCCCTCTTTTTTGGGAACCACAAACAGGTTTGAGTAAAACCCTTGTCCTTGTTCCGACCGCGGAACCGGATGGATCACTCCCATTAATAACAGATCTTGTACACAGCGTAGAAACGCTTCTTTCTTTATCTGGTTTGTTGACAACCTTGACAGATGAAATCTCCCTCTTGGGGGAGAGAATTTGAAGTCTAGAAGGTATCCCTGAGATATGATCTCTAGCGCCCAGGGATCCTGAACATCTCTTGCCCAAGCCTGGGCGAAGAGAGAGAGTCTGCCCCCCACTAGATCCGGTCCCGGATCGGGGGCCCTCGGTTCATGCTGTCTTTGGGGCAGCAGCAGGTTTCCTGGCCTGCTTGCCCTTGTTCCAGGACTGGTTAGGTTTCCAGCCTTGTCTGTAACGAGCAACAGCTCCTTCCTGTTTTGGTGCAGTGGAAGTTGATGCTGCTCCTGCTTTGAAATTCCGAAAGGGACGAAAATTAGACTGTCTAGCCTTAGCTTTGGCTTTGTCTTGAGGCAGGGCGTGGCCCTTACCTCCTGTAATGTCAGCGATAATTTCTTTCAAACCGGGCCCAAATAAAGTTTGCCCCTTGAAAGGTATATTAAGTAATTTGGACTTAGAAGTTACATCAGCTGACCAGGATTTTAGCCACAGCGCCCTACGTGCCTGAATGGCGAATCCTGAGTTCTTAGCCGTAAGTTTGGTTAAATGTACTACGGCCTCCGAAATGAATGAATTAGCTAGTTTAAGGACTCTAAGCCTGTCCGTAATGTCGTCCAGCGTAGCTGAACTAAGGTTCTCTTCCAGAGACTCAATCCAAAATGCTGCCGCAGCCGTAATCGGCGCGATGCATGCAAGGGGTTGCAATATAAAACCTTGTTGAAGAAACATTTTCTTAAGGTAACCCTCTAATTTTTTATCCATTGGATCTGAAAAAGCACAGCTATCCTCCACCGGGATAGTGGTACGCTTAGCTAAAGTAGAAACTGCTCCCTCCACCTTAGGGACCGTTTGCCATAAGTCCCGTGTGGTGGCGTCTATTGGAAACATCTTTCTAAATATTGGAGGGGGTGAGAACGGCACACCGGGTCTATCCCACTCCTTAGTAACAATTTCAGTTAGTCTCTTAGGTATAGGAAAAACGTCAGTACTCGCCGGTACCGCAAAGTATTTATCCAACCTACACAATTTTTCTGGTATTGCAACAGTGTTACAATCATTAAGAGCCGCTAAAACCTCCCCTAGTAATACACGGAGGTTCTCCAATTTAAATTTAAAATTTGAAATATCTGAATCCAATCTGTTTGGATCAGAACCATCACCCACAGAATGAAGCTCTCCGTCCTCATGTTCTGCAAGCTGTGACGCAGTATCAGACATGGCCCTAGTATTATCAGCGCACTCTGTTCTCACCCCAGAGTGATCACGCTTGCCTCTTAGTTCTGGTAATTTAGCCAAAACTTCAGTCATAACAGTAGCCATATCTTGTAATGTTATCTGTAATGGCCGCCCAGATGTACTAGGCGCCATAATATCACGCACCTCCCGGGCGGGAGATGCAGGTACTGACACGTGAGGCGAGTTAGTCGGCATAACTCTCCCCTCGCTGTTTGGTGAAATTTGTTCAATTTGTACAGATTGGCTTTTATTTAAAGTAGCATCAATACAGTTAGTACATAAATTTCTATTGGGCTCCACCTTGGCATTGGAACAAATGACACAGATATCTTCCTCTGAATCAGACATGTTTAACACACTAGCAATAAACTTGCAACTTGGTTACAATCTTATTTAACAAAAACGTACTGTGCCTCAAAGAAGCACTAAACGATTAAATGACAGTTGAAATAATGAACTGAAAGACAGTTATAGCATCAATCCTTAAAAACAACACAACTTTTAGCAAAGGTTTGTTCCCATTAGTAAAGTAACAATAATTAAATTTGAAACATAAAAATTACAGAGCAACGTTTTTTAATCACAGTCAATAGATAAGTCTCACAGCTCTACTGAGAGAATCTACCTCCCTCCAAAGAAGTTTGAAGACCCCTGAGATCTGTTAGAGATGAACCGGATCATGCAGGAAATACAAGAGTAACTGACTGGAATTTTTTGATGCGTAGCAAAGAGCGCCAAAAACGGCCCCTCCCCCTCACACACAGCAGTGAGAGAGAAACGAAACTGTCACAATTAAAACAAGCAACTGCCAAGTGGAAAAATAATGCCCAAATATTTATTCACTCAGTACCTCAGAAAATGCAAACGATTCTACATTCCAGCAAAAACGTTTAACATAATAAATACCTATTAAAAGGTTTAATGTACTTTTAACAGAGTAATTCCGGTGAAATACCATCCCCAGAATACTGAAGTGTAGAGTATACATACATGTCATTATAACGGTATGGCAGGATTTTCTCATCAATTCCATTCAGAAAATAAAAACTGCTACATACCTCAATGCAGATTCATCTGCCCGCTGTCCCCTGATCTGAAGCTTTTACCTCCCTCAGATGGCCGAGAAACAGCAATATGATCTTAACTACTCCGGTTAAAATCATAGTAAAAACTCTGGTAGATTCTTCTTCAAACTCTGCCAGAGAGGCAATAACACGCTCCGGTGCTATTGTAAAATAACAAACTTTTGATTGAAGTTATAAAAACTAAGTATAATCACCATAGTCCTCTCACACATCCTATCTAGTTGCTGGGTGCAAGAGAATGACTGGGAGTGACGTAGAGGGGAGGAGCTATATGCAGCTCTGCTGGGTGAATCCTCTTGCATTTCCTGTTGGGGAGGAGTTATATCCCAGAAGTAATGATGACCCGTGGACTGATCACACATAACAGAAGAAATCTGGATTTGCACCTACCTTGGGACTGGTCTATACTCATGAGAGAGCGTGCTAGGTCACATGGACTTTACATTTCTCATTGTAGTAATAATACTTGCTGTCTACATTTTATTGTATTGCTGAATTTTGTTCTGAACAATAAAGCTTGTTTAAAAAAAAAAAAATTGCAATTGTGATATTTCATGGTCAAAATCATGATTTTCATTTTTTCCCATATCGCCCAGCCCTAATATATATATATATAAATAAATATATCAGTAGCAGAGATGTGCACTCTCACTTTGTCGCAACTGCCAGGGTGCTAGTAGGAATCAATATAGAAAAACAACAAGCTTGCACTCACTGGTCTTTTTGTGAGATAATTTAATGAAAAACTGTGACGTTTCGAGGACAAAAAATCCCCTTCTTCAGACAATGTGTAAAACAAACAGCAGTGACTTTATACAGTGTGTAAAACAAAACCCCTCCCCTCAATTAGATAAAAAAAAACGCCAAAATGGTAGCCATTTTGAATGTGCCTTGAATGGAAGGTTTATTGAGAGCTTAGGAGATCTTACTTGTAGGTTATAAACTACATTTTCGGTACTTTTGAATGTGAATGTGCATACCTCTTTCTGATAGCGAATATGATTTATGGATGTATGTTAATCTTTGACCGTGTTGATTGGTCCCATGAAGTGTGTAGTCTTACTTTACAGCATTTTTAACTCCACAGCATTTTTCTCTTTATTTAAGGCCAGTATACTATTGTAATTGATTATTTAATGCTGTGTGTATCCCTGTGCTGCAGGTCTCACGTGTAACTTGATGCTATTGGTTACAACGGCAACGGTAAACAATTCTGGTGATTGGCCGATTGCCTCCCCCGTGAGAGCCTTGTACAGTTCCAGGTTCCCTTCCCGGCGTTGTGTACCGATGCGTCAGTGAGTAGCCACAGAATTTCTTATATGCGTCTCTACTGGGTGAGTTACTAACCGATGTTCCGATTTTATCTAAGTTTTATACCATCCCTGATATAATTCTGAGCAGTATATGGCAATCACTATGGCAACGGTAAACAATTGAGGTGATTGGCCGATTGCCCCCCACGTGAGAGCCCTGTACAGTTCCGGGTTTTCTACCCGGCGTTGTGTACCGATGCGGCAGTGAATAGCCACAGAGTTTCTGATATGCGTCTCCACTTGGTGAGTTACTAACCGCAGTCTCTTTAAGTTTCCTTAGATACAATACTGAGCAGTAAATGGCGGTATGAATGATTGATTGGAAACTGTCACTCTATTTAATCTGTGATCTGTCTGTATTTCATGTTTGCCTCCATTGCTTCACAGTTCTCCTATTGCACACTTGGGCTGTCACTATTACGTTAGAGCCAGGATGGCTCATGTATATATATTTTTTAATATATGATAGTATTTGTTTGTTTACAATGTGACTCATGGGTCACCATGGCTACCATTTTGGCGTTTCTTTTTATCTAATTGAGGGGAGGGGTTTTGTTTTACACACTGTATAAAGTCACTGCTGTTTGTTTTACACATTGTCTGAAGAAGGGGATTTTTTTGTCCTCGAAACGTCACATTTTTTCATTAAATTATCTCACAAAAAGACCAGTGAGTGCAAGCTTGTTGTTTTTCTATAAATATATATATATATATATATATATATATATATATATATATATATATATATATATATATATATATATATATCTGTATATTAGCCTAAAAAATACATAAGGCCACTATGCATGAAACATAATAATTACTATGCATAATAATAGTTCATAAGTACCTAAAGTAGCTATATTCAAAACATCTTAGCGCAGATATAACATAATTTATGCTTACCTGATAAATTCCTTTCTTCTGTTGTGTGATCAGTCCACGGGTCATCATTACTTCTGGGATATTATCTGCTCCCCTACAGGAAGTGCAAGAGGATTCACCCAGCAGAGTTGCTATATAGCTCCTCCCCTCTACGTCACCTCCAGTCATTCGACCAAAGACCAACGAGAAAGGAGAAGCCAAGGGTGTAGTGGTGACTGAATTATAATTTAAAAAAAAAAATATTTACCTGCCTTAAAAAACAGGGCGGGCCGTGGACTGATCACACAACAGAAGAAAGGAATTTATCAGGTAAGCATAAATTATGTTTTCTTCTGTTATGTGTGATCAGTCCACGGGTCATCATTACTTCTGGGATACCAATACCAAAGCAAAAGTACACGGATGACGGGAGGGATAGGCAGGCTCATTATACAGAAGGAACCACTGCCTGAAGAACCTTTCTCCCAAAAATAGCCTCCGAAGAAGCAAAAGTGTCAAATTTGTAAAATTTGGAAAAAGTATGAAGCGAAGACCAAGTTGCAGCCTTGCAAATCTGTTCAACAGAGGCCTCATTCTTAAAGGCCCAAGTGGAAGCCACAGCTCTAGTGGAATGAGCTGTAATTCTTTCAGGAGGCTGCTGTCCAGCAGTCTCATAGGCTAAACGTATTATGCTACGAAGCCAAAAAGAGAGAGAGGTAGCAGAAGCTTTTTGACCTCTCCTCTGTCCAGAATAAACGACAAACAGGGAAGAAGTTTGGCGAAAATCTTTAGTTGCCTGCAAGTAGAACTTGAGGGCACGAACTACATCCAGATTGTGTAGAAGACGTTCCTTCTTTGAAGAAGGATTTGGACACAAGGATGGAACAACAATCTCTTGATTGATATTCCTGTTAGAAACAACCTTAGGTAAGAACCCAGGTTTAGTACGCAGAACTACCTTGTCTGAGTGAAAGATCAGATAAGGAGAATCACAATGTAGGGCTGATAACTCAGAGACTCTTCGAGCCGAGGAAATAGCCATTAAAAATAGAACTTTCCAAGATAACAATTTTATATCAATGGAATGAAGGGGTTCAAACGGAACACCCTGTAAAACGTTAAGAACTAAGTTTAAACTCCATGGCGGAGCAACAGTTTTAAACACAGGCTTGATCCTAGCTAAAGCCTGACAAAAGGCCTGGATGTCTGAATTTTCTGACAGACGCCTGTGTAACAAGATGGACAGAGCTGAGATCTGTCCCTTTAATGAGCTAGCCGATAAACCCTTTTCTAAACCTTCTTGTAGAAAAGACAATATCCTAGGAATCCTAACCTTACTCCAGGAGTAAACTTTGGATTCACACCAGTATAGGTATTTACGCCATATTTTATGGTAAATCTTTCTGGTAACAGGCTTCCTAGCCTGTATCAGGGTATCAATAACCGACTCAGAAAAACCACGTTTTGATAAAATCAAGCGTTCAATTTCCAAGCAGTCAGCTTCAGAGAAGTTAGACTTTGATGTTTGAATGGACCCTGAATCAGAAGGTCCTGTCTTAGAGGTAGAGACCAAGGCGGACAGGATGACATGTCCACTAGATCTGCATACCAAGTCCTGCGCGGCCATGCAGGCGCTATTAGAATCACTGATGCTCTCTCCTGTTTGATTTTGGCAATCAATCGAGGAAGCAGCGGGAAGGGTGGAAACACATAAGCCATCCTGAAGTTCCAAGGTGCTGTCAAAGCATCTATCAGAACCGCTCCCGGATCCCTGGATCTGGATCCGTAGCGAGGAAGTTTGGCGTTCTGGCGAGACGCCATGAGATCTATCTCTGGTTTGCCCCAACGTCGAAGTATTTGGGCAAAGACCTCCGGATGAAGTTCCCACTCCCCCGGATGAAGAGTCTGGCGACTCAAGAAATCCGCCTCCCAGTTCTCCACTCCCGGGATGTGGATTGCTGACAGGTGGCAAGAGTGAGACTCTGCCCAGCGAATTATCTTTGATACTTCTATCATTGCTAGGGAGCTTCTTGTCCCTCCCTGATGGTTGATGTAAGCTACAGTCGTGATGTTGTCCGACTGAAACCTGATGAACCCCCGAGTCTTTAACTGGGGCCAAGCTAGAAGGGCATTGAGAACTGCTCTCAATTCCAGAATGTTTATTGGCAGGAGACTTTCCTCCTGACTCCATTGTCCCTGAGCCTTCAGAGAATTCCAGACAGCGCCCCAACCTAGAAGGCTGGCGTCTGTTGTTACGATTGTCCAGTCCGGCCTGCTGAACGGCATCCCCCTGGACAGATGTGGCCGAGAAAGCCACCATAGAAGAGAGTTTCTGGTCTCCTGATCCAGATTCAGAGTGGGGGACAAATCTGAGTAATCCCCATTCCACTGACTCAGCATGCACAATTGCAGCGGTCTGAGATGTAGGCGTGCAAAGGGTACTATGTCCATTGCTGCTACCATTAAGCCGATCACCTCCATGCATTGAGCTACTGACGGGAGCTGAATGGAATGAAGGACACGGCATACATTTAGAAGCTTTGTTAATCTGTCTTCTGTCAGATAAATCTTCATTTCTACAGAATCTATAAGAGTCCCCAAGAATGGAACTCTTGTGAGAGGCAAGAGAGAACTCTTGTTTTCGTTCACTTTCCATCCATGCGACCTTAGAAATGCCAGAACTAACTCTGTATGAGACTTGGCAGTTTGAAAGCTTGAAGCTTGTATCAGAATGTCGTCTAGGTACGGAGCTACCGAAATTCCTCGCGGTCTCAGAACCGCTAGAAGGGCACCCAGAACCTTTGTGAAGATTCTTGGAGCCGTAGCCAATCCGAATGGAAGGGCTACAAACTGGTAATGCCTGTCTAAGAAGGCAAACCTTAGATACCGGTAATGATCTTTGTGAATCGGTATGTGAAGGTAAGCATCCTTTAAATCCACTGTGGTCAAGTATTGACCCTTTTGGATCATGGGTAAGATTGTCCGAATAGTTTCCATTTTGAACGATGGAACTCTTAGGAATTTGTTTAGGATCTTTAAATCCAAGATTGGCCTGAAAGTTCCCTCTTTTTTGGGAACCACAAACAGGTTTGAGTAAAACCCTTGTCCTTGTTCCGACCGCGGAACCGGATGGATCACTCCCATTAATAATAGATCTTGTACACAGCGTAGAAACGCGTCTTTCTTTATTTGGTTTGTTGACAACCTTGACAGATGAAATCTCCCTCTTGGGGGAGATAATTTGAAGTCTAGAAGGTATCCCTGAGATATGATCTCTAGCGCCCAGGGATCCTGGACATCTCTTGCCCAAGCCTGGGCGAAGAGAGAGAGTCTGCCCCCCACTAGATCCGGTCCCGGATCGGGGGCCCTCGGTTCATGCTGTCTTAGGGGCAGCAGCAGGTTTTCTGGCCTGCTTGCCCTTATTCCAGGACTGGTTAGGTTTCCAGCCTTGTCTGTAACGAGCAACAGCTCCTTCCTGTTTTGGTGCAGTGGAAGTTGATGCTGCACCTGCTTTGAAATTCCGAAAGGGACGAAAATTAGACTGTCTAGCCTTAGCTTTGGCTTTGTCTTGAGGTAGAGCGTGGCCCTTACCTCCTGTAATGTCAGCGATAATTTCTTTCAAACCGGGCCCAAATAAAGTTTGCCCCTTGAAAGGTATATTAAGTAATTTGGACTTAGAAGTTACATCAGCCGACCAGGATTTTAGCCACAGCGCCCTACGTGCCTGAATGGCGAATCCTGAATTCTTAGCCGTAAGTTTGGTTAAATGTACTACGGCCTCCGAAATGAATGAATTAGCTAGTTTAAGGACTCTAAGCCTGTCCGTAATGTCGTCCAGCGTAGCGGAACTAAGGTTCTCTTCCAGAGACTCAATCCAAAATGCTGCCGCAGCCGTAATCGGCGTGATGCATGCAAGGGGTTGCAATATAAAACCTTGTTGAACAAACATTTTCTTAAGGTAACCCTCTAATTTTTTATCCATAGGATCTGAAAAAGCACAGCTATCCTCCACCGGGATAGTGGTGCGCTTAGCTAAAGTAGAAACTGCTCCCTCCACCTTAGGGACCGTTTGCCATAAGTCCCGTGTGGTGGCGTCTATTGGAAACATCTTTCTAAATATTGGAGGGGGTGAGAACGGCACACCGGGTCTATCCCACTCCTTAGTAACAATTTCAGTTAATCTCTTAGGTATAGGAAAAACGTCAGTACTCGCCGGTACCGCAAAGTATTTATCCAACCTACACATTTTCTCTGGTATTGCAACAGTGTTACAATCGTTAAGAGCCGCTAAGACCTCCCCTAGTAATACACGGAGGTTTTCCAATTTAAATTTAAAATTTGAAATATCTGAATCCAATCTGCTTGGATCAGAACCGTCACCTACAGAATGAAGCTCTCCGTCCTCATGCTCTGCAAGCTGTGACGCAGTATCAGACATGGCCCTAGAATTATCAGCGCACTCTGTTCTCACCCCAGAGTGATCACGCTTGCCTCTTAGTTCTGGTAACTTAGCCAAAACTTCAGTCATAACAGTAGCCATATCTTGTAATGTTATCTGTAATGGCTGCCTAGATGTACTAGGCGCCATAATATCACGCACCTCCCGGGCGGGAGACGCAGGTACTGACACGTGAGGCGAGTTAGACGGCATAACTCTCCCCTCGCTGTTTGGTGAAATTTGTTCAATTTGTACAGATTGGCTTTTATTTAAAGTAGCATCAATACAGTTAGTACATACATTTCTATTGGGCTCCCCCTTGGCATTGGAACAAATGACACAGGTATCTTCCTCTGAATCAGACATGTTTTAACACACTAGCAATAAACATGCAACTTGGTTACAATCTTATTTAACAAAAAACGTACTGTGCCTCAAAGAAGCACTAAACGATTAAATGACAGTTGAAATAATGAACTGAAAAACAGTTATAGCATCACTCTTTAAAAACAACACAACTTGTTAGCAAAGGTTTGTTCCCATTAGTAAAGTAACACTAATTAAATTTTAAACATAAAAATCACAGAGCAACGTTTTAAAACACAGTCACTACATAAGTCTCACAGCTCTGCTGAGAGAATCTACCTCCCTTCAAAGAAGTTTGAAGACCCCTGAGGTCTGTTAGAGATGAACCGGATCATGCAGAAAATACAAGAGTAACTGACTGGAAATTTTTGATGCGTAGCAAAGAGCGCCAAAAACGGCCCCTCCCCCTCACACACAGCAGTGAGAGAGAAACGAAACTGTCATAATCAAAACAAGCAAACTGCCAAGTGGAAAAATAATGCCCAAATATTTATTCACTCAGTACCTCAGAAATGCAAACGATTCTACATTCCAGCAAAAACGTTTAACATGAATTAAATACCTATTAAAAGGTTTAATGTACTTTTACAGAGTAATTCCGGTGAAATACCATCCCCAGAATACTGAAGTGTAGAGTATACATACATGTCATTATAACGGTATGGCAGGATTTTCTCATCAATTCCATTCAGAAAATAAAAACTGCTACATACCTCAATGCAGATTCAACTGCCCGCTGTCCCCTGATCTGAAGCTTTTACCTCCCTCAGATGGCCGAGAAACAGCAATATGATCTTAACTACTCCGGTTAAAATCATAAGAAAAACTCTGGTAGATTCTTCTTCAAACTCTGCCAGAGAAGTAATAACACGCTCCGGTGCTATTGTAAAATAACAAACTTTTGATTGAAGTTATAAAAACTAAGTATAATCACCATAGTCCTCTCACACCTCCTATCTAGTCTTTGGGTGCAAGAGAATGACTGGAGGTGACGTAGAGGGGAGGAGCTATATAGCAACTCTGCTGGGTGAATCCTCTTGCACTTCCTGTAGGGGAGCAGATAATATCCCAGAAGTAATGATGACCCGTGGACTGATCACACATAACAGAAGAAATATATATATATATATATATATATATATATATATATATATATATATATATATATATATATATATATATATATATATATATATATATATATATATAAAGCCCTAGATTATAAAGTCTTTTCCTTTAACAAAATATTAGGGCAACTTGAGATAAATTATAACTCCCAAATTAAAGAAACATTTCTGATTCAAGAATCACAAATTGCACAAAGTTTGCTGGCAAATATATAGTGTTTACTGCAAAGGAAACAGTTCATGAAAGTAAGACTCCAAAGCTAGCAACAAAAACTGCTCGCAAATGGCAGTGGTATTCACACCGCACTGGGATCAATCCTATTAGTTAGTTCATACTGACAGGCAGGCTTCACAAAAGATTACTTGTATGTCTACAACCAACATCAAAGGGGATGCCCGAAAATGACTGCAGTATTTAGACTGCTTTTAAGGTCTGTCCAAATGGCTTACACCCTTTTTAGATAAACAATGAAGTACTACCTTTCCTTACAGGTATGAGTCCTTTTTGTCAGGATAGGTTTACATGGCTCTGCTGAACGCTCTCCAGGCCTCTCTTTTATAGAGAACTTGTTTCCTTCCACGAGTATGATAAACTCAGCTGGCCTTGGTTCCGCCTCCTGGTTTGTTGGAAAGGTTTCCAGTAAATCTTTTGTAGTCAAAGTTGTAACATTGTATCCTTTTGCATGAAACACACAGGCTGATAATATACAGTGCTTAACACGGATTACGCACTGCCGTAGTTCTAAGCGTTTTTTTAACTTTAAAGGTACTTTCAGCGTGATTTCAAAGTTAAAAACCAAACAAATGCAGCCAACGATATATGCGTTTCACCCCTTAGTGCTATACATCCTGGGGCTTTGTCAGGACTTAGAATACCTTTGCTCAACCTTGATTTAAACACATTTGTTAGCCCTTCCTACTTAATTAGTTCCTTAGAATTTAAAGGGATATATACTAAATACACATCCCTACTTGTTTGCACTATTTACATATGTACATAGTCATTAAACAGTACTATTTCAAAAAATAAGAAGCCATTCACTTACTTCTTTTAAAGGAGCATAATGTTTTAAAAAACGACAAAACTCCTCTTTTTAGGATTTTAGAAAATTAGGGCATACACATTCTCAGATTTAATTTTCTTGCAATATTTCCAAATATGCATATATCAAGACATATACTATGCTGTTCTTTCATGTTCACACTTATTTTACATAATGGGATATTACAAAACCTCACCATACGAATCAGACCTTAAGAGCGGTGTAAATACGGCGGTCATTTTCGGGCATCCCCTTTGATGTTGGTTGTAGACATACTAGTAATCTTTTGTGAAGCCTGCTTGTCAGTATGAGCTAACCAATAGGATTGATCCCAGTGAGGTGTGACTACCGCGGACATTTGCCAGCAGTTTTTGTTGCTAACTTTGAAATCTTACTTTCAAGAACCGTTTCCTTTGCAGTACACTATATATTTGTCAGCATACTTAGTGAAATTTGTTATTCTTGAAACAGAAATGTTTCTTTAATTTGGGAGTTATAATTTATCTCATGTTGCCCTAGTATGGTGTTAAAGGAAAAGGCTTTATAATCTAGGGCTTTATATATACTTGCACTTTTTGAATATAGCTACTTTAGGTACTTATTTAGATATTATTATGCATAGTAATTATGTTTCATGCATAGTTGCCTTATGTATTTTTTAGGCTAATGTACAGAATTTGGATTTTGAAATGTGCTTCACAATGATGTCAGTGAGGTCATGATATGGTAATTCGATTTATAGTTGTTCGTTCCTGTGAGTGCACTTTTGTGTGTGTGTGTGTGTGTGTGTGTGTGTATAATAAATATATATATATATATATATATATATATATATATATACACACACACACATACACATACACACATTATGCAGAACTTTGCTTAAATGTACTGCACAACGTATATAAACGTCTGAGCTGCAGGAAGCTCCAGCAGTCTCGGTTGTTACATTACATCCTTCCTGATAGGGTTTAACCGATACTATTTTTTTTTAAGACCAAGTACAAATACCAATACTTTTTTATCAAATACTCGACAATACCAAATTACCAATACTTTTTTTTCTTTTTCTTCAAAGTCATGGGATAGTGCAGAATTATATAACATTATATTAGCGCAAACATTGTAAAACCTAATTTCCCCTTTGAATTTTAAAAAAAACCTGCTGTTTTACAGACCCACTCTCTGTGATCTTCTGAGCGGGTCTGTTTTTTTCAAACAGCGCATCGGGCCAGCTGTATATTCACAGCCCGGACCGACCGCGCCATAGCACTAAGTGCAGCTCGCTCCTGCTGTCTGACAGTGGGATGGCCCTACACTACAGAAAAAAACAAAAATGGGACAGGAAGCTACACCACAGAATAAAAAAAAAGTAAAAATTGGTTTATAGGTACTGGCAGACAGTTGCCAGTACCTAAGATGGCAAACTAGTTAGAGGGGAAAAGATATAGAGCAGTTTGGGAGGGATCAGGGAGGATCCAACACTGCAGAAAAACAAAATTTATGCTTACCTGATAAATTTCTCTCTTGTGGTGTATCCAGTCCACGGGTTCATCCATTACTTGTGGGATATTCTCCTTCCCAACAGGAAGCTGCAAGAGGAAACCCACAGCAGAGCTGTCTATATAGCTCCTCCCCTAACCCCCACCTCCAGTCATTCGACAGAAGACAAGTAAGAAAAAGGAGAACTATAGGGTGCAGTGGTGACTGTAGTTTAAAAAATAAAAACACCTGCTTTAATGTGAGAGGGCGGGCCGTGGACTGGATACACCACAAGAGAAAGAAATTTATCAGGTAAGCATAAATTTTGTTTTCTCTTGTAAGGTGTATCCAGTCCACGGGTTCATCCATTACTTGTGGGATACCAATACCACAGCTTTAGGACACGGATGAAGGGAGGGACAAGGCAGGCACTTAAACAGAAGGCACCACTGCCTGTAAGTCCTTTCTCCCAAAAATAGCCTCAGAGGAAGCAAAAGTATCAAATTTGTAGAATTTAGAAAAAGTATGAAGCGAAGACCAAGTCGCCGCCTTACAAATCTGTTCAACAGAGGCCTCATGTTTAAAAGCCTATGTGGAAGCTACCGCTCTAGTAGAATGAGCTGTAATTCTTTCAGGAGGCTGCTGGCCAGCAGTCTCATAAGCTAAACGGATTATGCTTCTCAGCCAAAAAGAAAGAGAAGATGCCGAAGCCTTTTGGCCTCTACTCTTTCCAGAGTAGACAACAAACAATGCAGATGTTTGACGAAAATCCTTAGTAGCTTGCAAATAAAACTTTAAAGCACGAACCGTGTCAAGATTGTGTAACAGACGTTCCTTCTTTGAAGAAGGATTAGGACACAGTGACGGAACAACAATTTCCTGATTGATATCCCTATTAGATACCACCTTAGGAAGAAACCCAGGTTTGATACGCAGAACTACCTTATCTGCATGGAAGATCAGATAAGGGGAATCACACTGTAATGCAGATAACTCTGAAACTCTTCGAGCCGAAGAGATAGCTACTAAAAAACAAACTTTTTAAGATAAAAGCTTGATATCTTTGGAATGCAAGGGTTCAAACGGAACCCCTTGAAGAACTTTAAGAACTAAATTTAAACTCCATGGCGGAGCAACAGGTTTAAACATAGGCCTGATTCTAACCAAAGCCTGACAAAACGCCTAAATGTCTGGAACATCAGCCAGACACTTGTGCAAAAGAATAGACAGAGCAGAAATCTGTCCCTTTAAGGAACTAGCCAATAATCCCTTTTCCAATCCTTCTTGGAGAAAAGATAGTATCCTAGGAATTCTGACCTTACTCCACGAGTAACCCTTGGATTCACACCAATGAAGATATTTACACCATATCTTATGATAGATTTTGGATGTTTGAATGGACCTTGGAGTAGAAGGTCCTGCCTCAGCGGCAGAGTCCATGGTGGAAAGGATGACATGTCCACCAGATCTGCATACCAAGTCCTGCGTGGCCATGCAGGGGCTATCAAAATCACCGAAGCTCTCTCCTGCTTGATCTTGGCAATCAGACGAGGGAGGAGAGGAAATGGTGGAAACACATAAGCCAGGCTGAAGGACCAGGGCACTGCTAGAGCATCTATCAGCATTGTCTGGGGATCCCTTGACCTGGACCCGTAACGAGGAAGCTTGGCGTTCTGACGAGACGCCATCAGATCCATTTGTGGTTTGCCCCATAGTTGAATCAGCTGGGCAAATGCCTCCGGATGAAGCTCCCACTCCCCCGGATGAAAAGTCTGCCGACTTAGAAAGTCCGCCTCCCAGTTCTCTACTCCTGGGATATGGATAGCTGAGAGATGGCAAGAGTGAACCTCTGCCCATAGAATTATCTTGGAAACCTCCATCATTGCCAGGGGACTTCTTGTTCCCCCCTGATGGTTGATATAGGCTACAGTCGTGATATTGTCCGACTGAAATCTGATGAATCTGACCGCAGCTAGTTGAGGCCAAGCCTGAAGAGCATTGAATATCGCTCTTAGCTCCAGAATATTTATTGGAAGGAGGGCCTCCTCCTGAGTCCACGAACCCTGAGCCTTCAGGGAATTCCAGGCTGCGCCCCAGCCCAGAACGCTGGCATCTGTCGTCACTATAGTCCACTCTGGCCTGCGGAAACTCATACCCCTGGACAGATGGACCCGAGATAACCACCAGAGAAGAGAATCCCTGGTCTCTTGATCCAGATTTAACTGAGGAGACAAATCGGTGTAGTCCCCGTTCCACTGATTGAGCATGCAAAGTTGCAGTGGTCTGAGATGTAGGCGGGCAAATAGAACTATGTCCATTGCCGCTACCATCAGGCCGATCATTTCCATACACTGAGCCACTGACGGCCGAGAAGTGGAATGAAGAACACGGCAAGAAGTTAGAAGCTTTGATATCCTGACCTCTGTCAGAAAAATTTTCATGTCTACCGAATCTATCAGAGTTCCAAGGAAGGAAACTCTTGTGAGTGGGGAGAGTGAACTCTTTTCTCTGTTCACCTTCCACCCGTGAGACCTCAGAAAGGCCAGAACAATGTCCGTATGGGACTTAGCGATTTGATTTGAGAAGTCGACGCCTGGATCAGGATGTCGTCTAGGTAAGGAGCCACCGCTATGCCCCGTGGCCTTAGAACCGCCAGTAGAGACCCGAGAACCTTCGTAAAGATTCTTGGCGCCGTGGCTAATCCAAAGGGAAGAGCCACAAACTGGTAATGCCTGTCTAGGAAGGCGAAGCTGAGGAACTGATGATGATCTCTGTGAATCGGAATGTGGAGATAAGCATCCTTTAAGTCCACGGTAGTCATATATTAACCCTCCTGGATCATAGGGAGGATGGATCGGATTGTCTCCATCTTGAAAAATGGGAACCTGAGAAATTTGTTTAGGATCTTGAGATCCAAGATTGGTCTGAACGTTACCTCTTTTTTGGGAACTATAAACAGGTTTGAATAGAAACCCTGCCCCTGTTCCTCCCTTGGAACTGGGCGGATCACTCCCATAACCAGTAGGTCTTGAACGCAACGTAAGAATGCCTCTCTCTTTATCTGGTTTGCAGATAGTTGTGAGAGGTGAAATCTCCCCTTTGGAGATGAACCTTTGAATTCCAGAAGATATCCCTTGGAAACAATCTCTAGTGCCCAGGGATCCTGGACGTTTCTTGCCCAAGCCTGAGCGAAGAGAGTAAGTCTGCCCCCTACTAGATCCGGTCCCGGATCGGGGGCTACTCCATGCTGTCTTAGAGGCAGCAGCAGGTTTTTTGGCCTGCTTCCCTTTGTTCCAAGCCTGGTTAGGTCTCCAGACTGGTTTGGACTGGGCGAAATTTCCCTCGTTTTGCATTAGAGGAAGCTGAAGCTGCGCCACTCTTGAAGTTTCGAAAGGAACGAAAATTATTCTGTTTGGTCCTTAACTTATTGGACCTATCCTGAGGAAGGGCGTGACCTTTTCCTCCAGTAATATCAGAAATAATCTCCTTCAGACCAGGCCCGAATAGGGTCTGTCCCTTGAAGGGGATGTTAAGAAGCTTAGACTTTGAAGTAACGTCTGCTGACCAGGACTTAAGCCATAGCGCCCTACGCACCAGAATGGCAAAACCTGAATTCTTATCCGTTAGTTTGGTTAAATGAAAAACGGCGTCAGAGATAAAAGAATTAGCTAACTTAAGAGCTTTATTCCTGTCTAAAATCTCATCTAATGGGGTCTCCACCTGTAGAGCCTCCTCAAGAGACTCGAACCAAAAAGCCGCTGCATCAGGGACTGGGGCAATGCATGCAAGAGGCTGGAGAATAAAACCTTGATGAATAAAATTTTTCTTAAGGAGACCCTCCATTTTTTTATCCATAGGATATAGGAAAGCACAACTGTCCTCGACGGGGATAGTTGAACGCTTAGCTAGGGTAGAGACTGCTCCCTCAACCTTAGGGACCGTCTGCCACGAGTCCCGTGTGGCGGCATCTATGGGAAACATCTTTTTAAAAGCAGGAGGGGGATAGAACGGCACACCTGGTCTATCCCATTCCTTAGTAATAATTTCCGAAAACCTCTTAGGGATTGGAAAAACATCAGTGTAAACAGGCACTGCAAAGTATTTGTCCATCTTACACAATTTCTCTGGAACTACAACGGGTTCACAGTCATCCAGAGTCGCTTAAACCTCCTTAAGCAATAAGCGGAGGTGTTCGAGCTTAAATTTAAACGCTGTCATTTCAGAGTCAGACTGAAGCAATGCCTTCCCTGAATCTGAAATGTCACCCACGGATAGAAGCTCTCCTGCCTCGGCTTCTGAGTATTGTGAGGGTATATCGGACACAGGTATTAAAGCGTCAGAAAGCTCTGTATTTGTTCTAGCCCCAGAGCTGTCTCACTTTCCTTGTAACCCTGGCAGTTTGGACAATACCTCTGAGAGGGTAGCATTCATAACTGCCGCCATGTCCTGTAAGGTAAAAGAATTAGACGCGCTAGATGTACTTGGAGTCACTTGAGCAGGAGTTATAGGTTCTGACACATGGGGAGAGCTAGATGGCATAATCTCCCTTTTTTCAGTCAGAGAACCCCCTGGAGATAAATCTTTAAGCGCCATAATATGATCTTTATAGTTTATAGAAATTTAAGTACATTTGGTACACATTCTAAGAGGGGGTTCCACAATGGCTTCCAAACATATTGAACAAGGAGTTTCCTCTATGTCAGACATGTTTAACAGACTAGTAATGAGACAAGCAAGCTTGGAAAACACTTTAATAAATGTGAAACAGCAATTAAATAAAAACGTTACTGTGCCTTTAAGAGAAAAAAACTAGCACTTAAACTGCAAAACAATGTAAAAATATAGTGAAGTCTTTGAAATTTTTACAGTGTGTGTAAGGGACTAAAGCAACATTGCACCCACTTGCAAATGGATGATTAACCCCTTAGGCTCCAAACTGGATTTAAAAAACGTCAAGCACTGTTAAAATACAGTTAAGCACCTTGCCACAGCTCTGCTGAGGCTCCTACCTGCCCTCAAATACGATTTAGGGAAGAAATAAACCCTCTATAGTGGTCCTCAGATGCCAGAGGACTCCTCTAGGGAAGCTGGATGTCTCAGTCTGAAGGAAACTGCGCATCTAGAGCGCGAAAATAGGCCCCTCCCACCATGTACTGGATGTCAGAGGGGCCTTAAGAAAATACTCCTAGGAGTATCTGACTAGCCATGTGGAAACTAGGCCCCAAATAAAGACTTATCTCCCTCAGAGAAAAAACGTCCTATTTATGAAACCTGTAAACGTTTTGTCTCTAAGTAATATGAGTATTAACATGAGTATTACCCTGTTTTGTAAGCATGATCCCAGTCGTTGTTAAATCACTGAATCTAGCTTACCTCAAATACACAAGGCTCTGTCAGCATTTTCTAGAACTTATCATCTCTCTAGAAATAAAAATACTGAACATACCTCAAAGCAGGTAATCTGCAGGCCGTTCCCCCAACTGAAGTTTTCCCATACTCTTCAGTTATGTGTGAGAACAGCAATGGACCATAGTTACAAACCGCTAAGATCATCAACCTCCAGTCAGAATTCTTCTTCTAATTTCTGCCCGAGAGAAAAACAGTACAACGCCGGTACCGTTTAAAAATAACAAACTCTTGATTGAAGGTAAAACTACACTAAGTCACCACATATCTCTTGATACTTCCTATCTTGTCGAGAGCTGTAGGAGAATGACTAGAGGTGTGGGTTAGGGGAGGAGCTATACAGACAGCTCTGCTGTGGGTGTCCTCTTGCAGCTTCCTGTTGGGAAGGAGAATATCCCACAAGTAATGGATGAACCCGTGGACTGGATACACCTTACAAGAGAAAATATATTTAATAAAATATTTTTTGCATAAAGCTTCATACTGACAGACTGTCTGAAAGTACCTAAGAAGGTGGTGACCAGTGGGGATGTGGAATAAAAGAGAGTTGTTTGGGAGGGATCAGAGGGTGGGAAGTGTCAGGTGGGAGGGTAATTTCTACACTAAAGCTATATTTAACTTTACAAGCTACCTGATTAACCCCTTCACTGACAGGAGTTATAGAAGTGTAGTGCGCAGCTGCAATTAGCAGCCTTCAGCCTTCTAATTACCAAAAAGCAATGGCAAAGCAATGTATGTCTGCTATTTCTGAATAAAGAGATGCTTTTACAATCATTTGTATAAATATAAAAAGAGAGAGAGAGAGATGCACTCAGCTGAGACAGAACAAAAGCTGGAAAAACTTCCGTGCCTGTTCATTTTTGGGTGCCACTCAGGGTGCATACTCTTTTAGCACACTATGCCCCTTCACAGAGAAAAAATATCCTGTAGCATATCAGTCTGACCCTGCCTAATGACAGTCCAGCACAGAAATACCAGGCAATTCTTCTCTGAACAAGAGAAACAACAACCCCAGACGAACTTTTTGGCCTTCTGTGGGCCTCGTCAGTGAGGTGCAGTTGCATCTCTCGAAGGGCATGTGTGCAAGGAGTCCACGTCTGGTTTCCCCTTTTACTCTTAGGGAGACCCAAGAGCAATTTGCATAAATATAAAAAGAGAGAGAGATGCACTCAGCTGAGACAGAACAAAAGCTGGAAAAACTTCCGTGCCTGTTCATTTTTGGGTGCCACTCAGGGTGCATACTCTTTTAGCACACTATGCCCCTTCACAGAGAAAAAAATATCCTGTAGCATATCAGTCTGACCCTGCCTAATGACAGTCCAGCACCGAAATACCAGGCAATTCTTCTCTGAACAAGAGAAACAACAACCCCAGGCGATCGTTTCGGCCTTCTGTGGGCCTCGTCAGTGAGGTGCAGTTGCATCTCTCTAAGGGCATGTGTGCAAGGAGTCCACGTCTGGTTTCCCCTTTTACTCTTAGGGAGACCCAAGAGCAATTTGCATAAATATAAAAAGAGAGAGAGAGAGAGAGAGAGAGAGAGAGATGCACTCAGCTGAGACAGAACAAAAGCTGGAAAAACTTCCGTGCCTGTTCATTTTTGGGTGCCACTCAGGGTGCATACTCTTTTAGCACACTAAAAGTGCATCTCTCTCTCTTTTTATAGAGCAATTTGCATAAATATAAAAAGAGAGAGAGAGAGAGAGAGAGAGAGAGAGAGAGAGAGAGAGAGAGAGAGAGAGAGAGAGAGAGAGAGATAGATGCACTCAGCTGAGACAGAACAAAAGCTGGAAAAACTTCTGTGCCTGTTCATTTTTGGGTGCCACTCAGGGTGCATACTCTTTTAGCACAGGGTCAATGTCAGACTGATATGCTACAGGATATTTTTTCCCTGTGAAGGGGCATAGTGTGCTAAAAGAGTATGCACCCTAAGTGGCACCCTAAAATAAACATGGCACGGAAGTTTTTCCAGCTTTTGTTCTGTCTCAGCTGAGTGCATCTCTCTCTCTTTTTATATTTATGCAAATTGCTCTTGGGTCTCCCTAAGAGTAAAAGGGGAAACCAGACGTGGACTCCTTGCACACATGCCCTTAGAGAGATGCGACTGCACCTCACTGACGAGGCCCACAGAAGGCCGAAACGATCGTCTGGGGTTGTTGTTTCTCTTGTTCAGAGAAGAATTGCCTGGTATTTTGGCGCTGGACTGTCATTGGGCAGGGTCAGACTGATATGCTACAGGATATTTTTTCCCTGTGAAGGGGCATAGTGTGCTAAAAGAGTATGCACCCTGAGTGGCACCCTAAAATGAGCATGGCACGGAAGTTTTTCCAGCTTTTGTTCTGTCTCAGCTGAGTGCATCTCTCTTTCTTTTTATATTTATGCAAATTGCTCTTGGGTCTCCCAAAGAGTAAAAGGGGAAACCAGACGTGGACTCCTTGCACACATGCCCTTAGAGAGATGCGACTGCACCTCACTGACGAGGCCCACAGAAGGCCGAAACGATCGTCTGGGGTTGTTGTTTCTCTTGTTCAGAGAAGAATTGCCTGGTATTTCGGCGCTGGACTGACATTGGGCAGGGTCAGACTGATATGCTACAGGATATTTTTTCCCTGTGAAGGGGCATAGTGTGCTAAAAGAGTATGCACCCTAAGTGGCACCCTAAAATGAACATGGCACGGAAGTTTTTCCAGCTTTTGTTCTGTCTCAGCTGAGTGCATCTCTCTCTCTTTTTATATTTTTACAATCATTTGTGCCATGATTGCACAAGTGGTATGTAAATAATTTAATTGAGAAACCCAAAGTTTGTGAAAAAGTTAACTTTTTTTTTTTCTAATATGATCACATTTGGCGGGGAAATGGTGGCATGAAATATACTAAAAATCGGACCAGATCTATACCTTTGGTTGTCTACTTAAAAACATAATTTATGTAAGAACTTACCTGATAAATTCATTTCTTTCATATTAGCAAGAGTCCATGAGCTAGTGACATATGGGATATACATTCCTACCAGGAGGGGCAAAGTTTTCCAAACCTTAAAATGCCTATAAATACACCCCTCACCACACCCACAATTCAGTTTAACGAATAGACAAGAAGTGGGGTGATAAGAAAAGAGCGAAAGCATCAAAAAAATAAGGAATTGGAATAATTGTGCTTTATACAAAAAAAATCATAACCAGGGGCGGAGCCTGGCCACGAGTGAAGATGGCCGCACACTGAAAGTGCTCTGATACCTAAATGCTCTCAGCATAAGCTTAAGCACAACTAACAGCTTAGAAAACACCAAGGACCTCTGCTTTATATAAGAGACTTAAACTGGGACCGAAACTAGGTCGTTGTGGGTACACAGACGCCGAAAGAGGAGAGGCCTGCAGTGTGGATGGCAAGCGGCTGCGGATTACCTTCTCCCGCGCCCTACTAAACTTCAGCCTGGCAGCTTACTAACAGAGAGTATCTGGGCACTTGCGATATGCGCTGCTAAAGGTCCGAACTACAGCAAGAAGTACACGCACAGATTTGGGGTCTATACCGGACTCGACTCTGCAACATCTGGCGGAGTTACATTCCGTAGTGAGGCCTTAACTTTCTTCTGTGACCAGACCCTACCTTGTCGGAGGACACAACGATACCGAAGACGGGATCATAGCGAAGAGAAGCCGGTGAAGTAAGCGGTGAGTCATATCCCTAAGCACGCAACACACGTGGGCTATATCAGAGACGCAGGAAAGGCCTGGGGCTAAATTAACAGCAGCGTGCGCACACCTTATCAGAGGCCTGTTCAACTACTAACAGCACGTAAGCCGTCTGAAAGTACTTATACCCTCTTAATGCTAATTCTGTGCTGTATAAAGTAGACGCACACGGCCGCCACTGTATACATTTCTCTCAGAATACAGGACCATTATAAATTAGGCCACGCTAACTGTTAATCACCGCTATGTCCACTAAGAGGGGCAATAAGCCGCAAAAAAACCTACACTCCTCCAACATGGATAATTACTTGATATCCACAGAGTCAACCCAAAACTCCCAGAAAGACCCAGTAGGCCCTAAAGGGCAACCTGAAGCAGCTTCCTCTCAAGGCACAGAACACAGACAGTATGATTATGTTACCAAAGATGATTTAAGACACTTGTCGTCTAAGAGTGACATAAAAGATGCCATAATGGAGATGAGGAACATGTTTGGTGAGCTCAAAAAGGATATTGCTAATGTAGATCACAGAGTTACACTAGTTGAAGAATCACAAGAGGTCTTACGCTCTGATATACAACATAACACCAACTGTATAGGGTCACAAGAAACAACTATAATGAATCTAACTGAGAGGATTGAAGATTTAGAGAACAGGAGTCGACGGAATAATTTGAGGATAAGAGGTGTTCCTGAGACCGTGACTCCAGCAGAAATAACCCAGTACACACAAAGACTCTTTAAATATATCAATAATAACCCAGAAGCTGAAGACCTACACATTGAAAGAGCTCACAGAGCTTTAAGGCCTAAACCTCCAGCCAGGGCCCCACCTAGGGACATTATTGTTAGGCTCCTCTCATATAGGGATAGAGAAAATATACTCAAGCATGCCAGAAGCAGGCAATCCTTATCATATGAAGGAATGGAAATACAGATTTATACAGACCTATGTCCGGCAACCTTGCAAAAAAGGAGGGAGCTGCGCTTCCTCACGTCTGCGCTTAAAGATCAAGACATCCCATATAGATGGGGCTTCCCAACCTGCTTGATAGCATCCAAGGACGGAGCAACCGCTACATATCGGGTGCCCTCCGACCTGCCAGCCTTCAACCAAGCCATGGGAACACAGATCAGACCACTGGGCCTAGTGGCTGAACCTGCCCGAGGAGGTGCTGGCAACATGGATGCCGGGAACCTACCTCGGAGAGGGCCACTCTAGGTCATTGTTGATTTCTTTACAGGGACGCACCACTGGTTTGCTGACCGGGACATGACTTTTGCCACATTCTGCAGTCCTTATATGCTGAATCTGATCCTCGCAACATGCAGCTAAGTATATGTATAATGTATAAGAACACTACATTCAACTCAAGAACCTGATGGGACACGCTTTTCCCCTTTTTTCTTGAACATATTACAGTGACTTATTTACACTGGATCTGATGCTAATAGACTGCTTCAAAATTTATGCAGGACACGTAGTCACATGGCTATCACTTTGTACACACTTAACACTGTCACTGTTTATAAAATGTAAGATCCTTTTGAATGTGTAACTGCCCTATGGGGAAGATCCTGTGATGTCGTTGCTCTATTATCCAGTTCTATATATTGAGTACCTACCTGACGCACACACACACTTCCCCTTTACATTAAATTTAAGACTGTACACTGTTCCAAACTCACTACCTTACACTACAGGACTAACACCATATTGAGCAGGACATAATGCACTGATAGCACAATAGACAGCAGGAACACTACATTGCGAGCAAACACATAATCCTGTTGCACCCCGGGATGGGATTACCTCCCGCAGCATTACATTTGCTTTTCAGGACAGTAATGACTATGTACAAATCACCTTCAGGCCTTGACTGAGAAATTCTGTGTGTGATAGAACATACAGAGAGTTATAACAGCGCAGTTATAGTCGACTTTACTATACTATTCAAGGATATGCGCTATATTTGTAATAACTGACTATCTGGTCTCACTTTGCACTTGGTCTGATAATATTGTAGTGACTCGCCCGTGTCTGACCTGACATGATTGGACTGCCCTAAAATTTACATGGTACATTGGTCACATGACCATAAATATGTTCGTTATTTCAGCACTGTTTACTGTTTATAGCACTATGTTCCTGTTGAATGTAAAATTGCTAGGTGGGGCCTGTTGTTTTCACTGCACTATTCAATGGAATGCACCCTAGATATGTATATGCTATTACTCAATGTCTGGTTTTATCTCGCACCTTGCCTAAAAAATAAATGGGAAATGGGTACCTTTTGATCTGTGGTGTCGACCCAGGGGTGATTAAACACGCCACCATATCCTGACTTAAATAGAAGACCTGGTTTACCGACATTTGACTCTTTGGACTCAAACACCAGCCCTATTCCAGATAGAGCAGGCTCTAAATACAGATATTTTCTAGACCTTTGAAGTGACTTGGACCTGCCTGACATGGACTGAAGGACTGCGCTGGCTCTGACTTTGACACGGGTTAAGACACATAGGCGCAGACTTGAGATAGCACCAAATAGATTTATGCCCGTTAGACACGGGATGAGCCTCACCCACTCGATGGTACTGGATGCCCCCTGGGTCCTCAGCACATCACTGGAGCTATGGTGCGTGTCAATTGAACTGTTACCGGTTGGTGTTAAATGCACATGTATTTGTTGTTAAGTTTATCTTTATTTAGTTGTGCTAATCTATAAGTTATTGATTCAATATATATTTTCTGTTGCTGAGAGCATGAAGGTTACTACCCTTCTGTTTGATTTACCTCTATTTACGTAGAATTAAATTCTACGCTCTTACTGTTTCATACTTCCTTACTCCCTACCCCACAAGTACCCATATCTGAACAGAGAGCTCCTCCTAGCTCCCTATTTCTTATACTTCTCCCTATTCTCTACTCTCCTCTAATAACTAAACCTCCCCATATCCTCCCCATTCTCTGAACTAACCTATCTTTATTCCCCATACCTGCTTCCCTCTTCCCTCCCTAATCCGGTCCCTTTTTTTTTTTTTTTTTTCTCTCTTCCCCCTGCCTTTGTCTGATCTTTCTAACCCCAGTGAGCCTTAGACATGGCTCCCGGCAAATTGGGGAGCGCCACTGCCCGCTCAATAGACATTATCACAGTGAACGCAAAAGGCCTTAATAGCCCTGGTAAGAGATCACTGGTCACTAGAGATCTTTGGAGAATGGGAGGGGACATAGTGTACCTCCAGGAGACGCACTTCTCCAGATCCAGAGAACCAAAATGGTATAACCAAAAATTCCCAGTAGCCTACTTTGCGTCAGGCCCGACCAAAAAAAACGGTGTGGGAATTCTCTTCGGCGCAGGAGTGCCCTTCCGAATGGAGCAGGTCGTCAGAGACCCAGATGGCAGGTTTTTGATATTGGCTGGTACCCTATACAGCAAGAGAGTAACATTCGTTAATCTCTACTCCCCGAATGTGGCGCAAGACGCCTTCTTCAAAAAACAAATAGAACCATGGAAGCCCAAAAAGGGATTGTTTTCATGGGTGGTGATTTCAACGTCTCATTCTGCCCCACCTTAGACACATCAGATGGCTTGTCTAGCACTTCACACAGGGTGACGAGACAAGTCGCCAGATACATGAGAGACCTGGTTCTCCATGATGTCTGGCGTACATTGCACCCAACCGCCAAAAATTACACCTTTTATTCCCATCCTCATAGGAAATATACCAGGATTGACTATATCCTTACGGACTCAACAGGACTCTCAATCACCACGAGCAGTAGCATTGGTCAAATCATCTGGTCAGATCACGCACCAGTAAAATGTACTATTAACTGGCCAGATGCGCCGATTACCCCGTTTGTGTGGCGACTTGATGAGTCCTAATTGGACGATCAGTTGCTTAAGAAGAAACTCGATACCACCATTGAAGAATACTTCCGCCTTAACGCAGGTGGCGCCTTGTCTGACACTACGGTATGGGAAGCACACAAATGTGTCCTGCGGGGAGTCTTAATTAAGCACACCTCGGCCCTCCGTCGGGAACAACGGACTCGCTATGATACCCTACTTCAAAAGGTGGCACAGGCAGAATCCCTGCATAAAGCCCAACCAGCAGATAACACATTGCAAGCAACTCTAGCTGACGCAAGAGCGGCACTCCTAAACCATATCCAAACTGAACAACAAGCAAAGGCCCTCCGGCTTAGACAACATTACTTTGAACAAGGTGATAAAGCTGGAAGACTCCTGGCGAGGGCATTAGCGCGCCAGAGACTCAAAACGTATGTCTATGAGATCGAAGACTGCAATGGTAACAAGCGCCATGATGGCGCGTCAATTGCAGACACATTTAGATGTTTCTATGAATCTCTGTACAATCTGCGCAATACGCAAGAGGAGAACCTTGCCCAGGTACCCGTAGATACCCAGGAAAATAGAATACTAGAATTCTTAAACAAAATAGACATGCCAAAACTAACACAAGAAGAAGCGGACCAACTTGAGACCCCCTTTACCTTAAGGGAGATTCAACTGGCCATTAAGCACCTCCCGGGGGGCAAAAGCCCTGGACCGGATGGATTTGGCATGCGATATTATAAGCTTTTCTCTGACAAACTAGCACCTAAGATGCTCCAGATATTCAATAGCTTACAGGAGTGTGCGGCATTACCGAGCTCCATGCTGGAAGCGTATCTATCGGTTATTCATAAACCGGGGAAACCGGAAAACCAACCTAGCAGCTATAGGCCGATCTCGCTCCTTAACGCGGATGTTAAGGTCCTGGCAAAGGCCATAGCCAATCGTCTCGCCAGACTACTACCAAAGCTGATCAACACAGATCAGGTGGGATTTGTCCCGGGTAGAGAGGACCGGGACAATACCACAAGAGTACTGCAACTGATATCTTACGCTCGGAACAACTCAGTGCCGTTGGCCTTGGTCTCTACAGACGCCGAAAAGGCTTTCGACCGGGTCAACTGGCTGTTCATGCGACACACTATGCACAAACTGGGATTTGGACGCGGTGTTATGAATACAATCTTCTCTCTGTACTCTGCACCGAGTGCCAAGGTGAGAGTCAATGGCACACTATCCGATTCTTTTCAGATTACTAATGGAACAAGGCAGGGGTGCCCCCTGTCCCCCTTATTATTTGCTCTTGTAATGGAGGCACTAGCCTGCAGAATACGTAACAACCCTGACATCTCTGGCTTGGTAGTCGGTAAACGGGAACATAAATTAGCCATGTATGCTGACGACATCCTAGTGATATTGTCTGACATATCTACCTCCCTGCCAGCATTGTTGATGGAATTTGCGGAGTTCGGAAAAGTCTCTGATTTCTTGCTCAACCTGACTAAGTCAGAGATCATGAACATAACGGTCCCGGATGAGGTCTTTTGTGAGACCTGCTCCCTATGCCCACTTAAAATAGCAAGACGACACTTGAAATACCTGGGGATACTACTGACCCCAGTGGTATCAAACAGCGTTGAAATAAATTACAAACAGATCAGAGACACAGTGGTGGAGGATTTGACCAGATGGAAGAATAAATCCATCTCATGGATGGGCCGAATCCACGCAGTTAAGATGAATATACTGCCCAGGGTCCTTTATGTAATGCAGGCAATACCTCTCTTGTCAGCGTCACCTCTAATCCACCAGATTCAATCAGAAATAGAAGCATACATCTGGAATGGCACTCGGCCGAGAGTCAACAAAAAAAACAATGTTTCTCCCTAGGGACCAGGGAGGAGCAGGGGTCCCTTCACTGAAGACATTCTTCAGGGCTATTCTTGCCCAGCGGCTGGTTCACTGGTGCCATAATAAAACAGACAGAGCATGGGTGGAGTTAGATTGCGAAATTCTGCAGAGGGGTAATATTGGTGCCCTCGCGTGGATATCAGTTGAGAACCGACCATCCCAACTACGTAAATACCCCCTACTGGGAGATGTGTTTCAGGAATGGGATGCCCTGATTAAACTGCATAACCATATGTCTACTGCCCAATCACCAGTGACACCGGTTTTTGAAAATCCTGACAATGCACTAGTAAACAAATCTCAACACCTGAAACAACCATACGCTCTAGCGGACGCGGCAATCTCAAACGCTTTCCATGAGGGAAAACTTCGGACTCAAGAAAGTCTAAAGCAGTGGGACCACTGGCTATTCTCCTCATGGTTTAGGGTCGCACAACTCCACCACTACATAAGTGGCTACAGGGATGCTACACCCTTCACAAGGGAGAAAACTCTCTTTGAGTCCATGTGCACCATGACGCAGCCACCTGGCCATTTGATATCCCGGTTATACAAACTACTCCTGGTGAGCAGTAAGGAGACGTTGCCTTCATATGTAGATGCCTGGCGGGCAGACTTAAACTCTGATATTACAACGGAGGATTGGCTGAGGATATTCAACAAAGCCAAAAAAACCTCGGTCTCTATGAGGCTGCAGGAGATGCATTTTAAGTTCCTAAGCCGGTGGTACCTGACCCCACAGAGGCTCCGCAGGATCTATCCGCATGCGTGCGGGGATTGTTGGAGGGGCTGCGGAGAAGAAGGGACAATTATGCACATATGGTGGACCTGCCCACGATTGAGTGTCTTCTGGGAAGGGGTATTTCAGGAATGTAGTCGACTCCTCGACATCATCCTACCACCTAATCCAAAATACCTGCTATATCACGAGATTCCCAAGATAATGGTGGAAGCCAAACATAAGCTTTTCTTATTGATGCTAAACTGCGCCAAGGGCCTGGTCCCAAAACATTGGAAATCTATACAGGCTCCAAACCTTAGTGAATAGAAGCATGGAGTTCGCGATCTGCTTGGTTTGGAACGGTACCATTACCTCAAAACTGGGAAATTGGAGACGCATGAGCATATGGTTCTGATCTGGGAGGGCAGGGGAATCTACTAGCCCTCCCAGACCAAATTTGACCTGGTAAACAAGTGGCTTTTCCTTCTGGGAAAGCTACTACCTAACATGTCCTGAGGGGGATCTGACGGTCCCCATACTGAAAGAATACCTGAGGTTGGACGTAAGTCGATTAAAATTTTGACTCCCGTCCCCTTTCCTTCCCTCCCCCCCCCCCTTTTTTTTTTTTTTTTTTTTTTTTTTTCCTCCTTTCTCCTTTCCTTCCCCCCGCCCCTTTTCTACCCATACCCCACTACTCTCCCCTCCCTCTGTCTTTTCTTCTTGGGGTATGAAGTAATACCCGAACTTTTGCAAAAATTTACAAGCTTAGATTTAAATGCACAGTATAACGTTATAAGCCTACATTTGCACAATGAGTTAGATGAGTAAGGAAGAGACATTTAAAAACTATTGTTATTGCTGATTCCAGTATGTAACAACCTGGAAATATTACTATGCACATAATGTCTGTATTTCTTATGGATGTTTTTCTACTCTTTTGGATTTATATGCTATACTCATTCAATAAAGCTTTTATTTAAAAAAAAAAAAAAAAAAAAAATCATAACCACCACAAAAAAGGGTGGGCCTCATGGACTCTTGCTAATATGAAAGAAACGAATTTATCAGGTAAGTTCTTACATAAATTATGTTTTCTTTCATGTAATTAGCAAGAGTCCATGAGCTAGTGACGTATGGGATAATAAATACCCAAGATGTGGAACTTCCACGCCAGAGTCACTAGAGAGGGAGGGATAAAATAAAGACAGCCAATTCCGCTGAAAAATGAATCCACTACCCAAATCAAAAAAGTTTCAATTTTTATAATGAAAAAAACTGAAATTATAAGCAGAAGAATCAAACTGAGACAGCTGCCTGAAGTACCATTCTACCAAAACTGCTTCTAAAGAAGAGAAAACATCAAAATGGTAGAACATAGAAAAAAGTATGCAAAGAAGACCAAGTCATTGCTTTGCAAATCCGATCAACAGAAGCTTCATTCTTTAAAAAGCCCAGGAAGTAGAAACTTACCTAGTAGAATGAGCCGTAATCCTCCGAGGCGGGAATCCACCCGACTCCAAATAAGCATGATGAATCAAAAGTTTAAGCAAGATGCCAAATAAATGGCAGAAGCTTTTTTACCTTCCTAAAACCAGAAAAGATAAAAAATAGACTAGAAGTCTATCTGAAATCTGAATAGCTTCAACATAGAAAGTAAGAATCTCACCAAAGAAGTCTCAGGAAGACAATAATTCCTTCCTAATGTTTGTTAGAATTTACCACTTTAGGTAAGAATTGAAATGAGGACAGCAAAAACCACCTTTTCCTGATGAAAAAAAAAAATCAGAAAAAAGAGATTCACAAGAAAGAACAGATAATTCAAAAAGCTGTTCCAGCTGAAGAGATGTCCAAAAAGAACAATACTTTCCATGAAAGTAATTAATGTCCAGAGCAAGCATATGTTCAACTAGAAGAGCCTGAAAAACCTTTAGAACCCAATTAAGACTCCAAGGAGGAGAAATTGGCTTAATGACAGGTTTGATACGAATCAAAACCTGAAAAAAATGATGACTATCAGGAAGTAGCACTGCCTTATCCTGATGAAAAATCAGAAAAAGATATTCACACAAAAAAGAGCAGATAGCTCAAAAATTCTTCTAGCAGAAGAAATAACCAAAAGGAACAATACTTTTCCAAGAAAGTAAATTAATGTTCAGAAAATGCATAGTTTCAGACGGAGGAGCCTGTAAAGCCCTCAGCACCAAATTGAGACTCCAAAGAGGAGAGTTTGAATTAATGACAGGCTTGATACGGAACAAAACAATGAATATCAGGATGATTAGCAATCTTTCTGTGAAAAAAGAACAGAAAGAGTAGAGATTTGTCCTAACAAAGAACTGCAGACAAAACCTTATCCAAACCAACCTAAAAAAAAAAAAAAATTCTATGAATTTTAAAAGAATGCCAAGAAAAGTAGGTCTTCCAGACTCAATAATAAATCTTTCTAGAGACAGATTTACGAGCCTGAAACCAAGCGTTCAATCTCCATCCCTTCAAATTTAATGATTTGAGATCCTGATGGAAAAAATGGGCCTTGAGAAAGAAGGTCTGGTTTAAACGGAAATGTCCAAGGTTGGCAACTGGCCATCCGAATGAAATCCGCATACCAAAACCTGAGAGGCCATGCTGGAGCAACCAGCATAACAAACAAATACTCCATAAGAATTTTGGAAAACACTTTGGAAAAAGAACTAGAGGCGGAAAGAAATAGGCAAAAAGATAATTTCCAAAGAAATGTCAATGCATACACTACTTCCGCCTGAGGATCCCTGGACCTGAATAGGCCCCTGGGAAGTTCTTTATTCAGATGAGAAGCCAACAGATCTATTTCTAGAAATGCTCACATCTGAAAAATTGAAAAACATATCTGGGTATGAGAGACCATTCTCCCGGATGTAAAGCTTGATTAACAGAGATAATCCGCTTCCCAAATATCTATACCTGGGAAAAAAAACAGAGAATTTAGATAGGAGCTGGATTTAGCCTAAGCTAATATCCGAGACACTTCTGTCACAGCCTAAGGACTGATAGTCCTACCCTGATGATCTAGCACAAACTTACTTCACCACCTCCACGGGAGGCAAAGTTTGTAAAACTGAATTGTGGGTGTGGTGAGGGGTGTATTTATAGGCATTTTAAGGTTTGGGAAACTTTGCCCCTCTGGTAGGAATGTATATCCCATACGTCACTAGCTCATGGACTCTTGCTAATTACATGAAAGAAATATATATAGTTTTGACAGGGGGAAAAAAAAGCTCTATTTCTGTTTAAATAGAATGCTAAACATTCTCCGATATTTTAGGCAAGTTCTTCTCTGAAAGTCCTGGTAGTGAAAGGGTTAAAAGATTATGCTCTAAAAGCCACTTTACTTCTTAGGTGAGTAAAATGTAAAACGAACATAAAAAAAAATATATTTCATGAATCAGATGAAGCATGCAATTGTAAAGGACTTTCCATTTTACTTCCGTTATTAAACTTGCTTTGCATTCGTGGTATCCTTTGTTGAAAAGCACACCTAGGTATGCTCATAAGAAGCAATGCGCTACTGATTGGTGGCTGAACAAATATGCCACTTGTGATTAGCTCATCTGATGTGTTCAGCAAGCTGCCAGTAGTGCATTGCTACTACTTTCTCATAGGAATGTTCAAAGCAATAGAAGTATATTGGAAAATTGTTTAAAATGCATGCTCTGATTCATGAAAGAATAAAAAAAAAATGGGAACACTCTATTCTCTAAGGAAACATAAATTATGCTTAGCAGATAATTTCCTTTCCTTCTGTATGAGGAGAGTCCATGGCTTCATTCCTTACTTGTGGGAAATACTGAACCTGGCCACCAGGAGGAGGCAAAAACACCCCAGCCAAAGGCTTAAATAAACACCCCCCCCACACACACACCACCTGCCTCATCCCCCAGTCATTCTGCCAAGGAAACAAGGAACAGTAGGAGAAATATCAGGGTATAAATGGTGCCAGAAGAAGAAAACGAAAATTTAGGTCCGCACAACGGAGACTACTGGCGGGGGCCGTGGACTCTCCTCATACAGAAGGAAAGGAAATTATCTGGTAAGCATAATATATGTTTTCCTTCTTAATATGAGGAGAGTCCACAGCTTCATTCCTTACTTGTGGGGAACATATACCAAAGTTCTAGAGGACACTGAATGAAAAAGGGAGGGTAAAAAGAGAGGCGGACCCTATTCTGAGGGCACCACAGCCTTCAAGACCTTTCTACCAAAAGCTGCTTCAGCCGAAGCAAAAACATCAAACTTGTACAATTTTGAAAATGTATGTAAGGAGGAACAGGTAGCCGCCCTACAAATCTCCATAGAGGCCTCATTCTTGAAGGCCAAAGAGGAAGCCACAGCTATAGTTGAATGAGCCTTATGTCCCGTTGTCTCATAAGTTAAGCGAATAATTCTCCTCAACCAAAATGACAAGGAAGTGGACGAGGTTTTCTGCCACTTACGCTTCCCAGAATAGACAACAAACAAAGAAGAAGTCTGTCTAAACTCCTTTGTAGCCTGGAGATAGAACTTCAAGGCCTGAACCACATCCCAGTTATGAAGTAACCGCTCCTTCGTAGAAGAAGGATTAGGACACAAAGAAGGAACCACAATCTCCTGATTGATGTTACGATCTGAGACAACCTTAGGAAGAAAACCCAACCCAGTACGAAGCGCAGCCCTATCAGCATGGAATACTAGGTAAAGGGGCTCACATTGCAAGGCCGCCATCTAAGATATTCTGTGCACCGAGGCAATAGCCAGTAGAAAAAGAACCTTCCAAGACAGTAATTTAATGTCAACTACAAGCATAGGCTCAAACAGAGCCTTCTGCAAAACCTTAAGAACCAGATTAAACTCCAAGGAGAAGCGCTAGATCTAAACACAGGCCTGACTCTAGTAAGGAATTGAACAAAGGACTGGACATCTGGAAGCTCATCAAGCCTCTTGTGCAGTAAAACCGACAGGGCCGAAATTTGTCCCTTAAGGGAGCTAGCAGAAAGGCCCTTCTCCAGACCATCCTGGAGAAAAGAAAGAATTCTGGAAACCCTGACCTTATGTTAAGGGAATCCACACTCTTCACACCAGAATAAATATGTCCTCCACACCTTATGATAGATGTGGCGAGTAACTGGCTTACGAACTTGAATGAGAGTATCCTTTCCAAGAACTCTCTCTTGGCTAGGACTAAGCATTCAATCTCCACGCAGTCAGCCTCAAAGAATCTAGATTTTGATGAACAAAAGGACCTTGTATCAGCAGATCCATGCAACAAGGTAACCTCCATGGAGATGAGGACATCCCCACCAGAACCGCGAACCACATCCTCCACAGCCACGATGGAGCAATTAGAATCACTGATGTTTGCTCCTGTTTGATGCGGGCCACTACACAAGGGAGACGTGGTAATGGAGGAAAAATGTAGATCAGACTGAACCTCTAAGGCACTGCTAAATATATACCCATATCTGGGTAGCTTGACATTGAGCAGGGAGGCTATGAGATCTATCTCCGGCATCCCCCATCTGTTGCAAATCTCCCCAAAAACCTTGAGATGGAGAGACCATTCCCCCGGATGAAAGGATTGTCTGCTGAGAAAATTTGCTTCCCAGTTGTCCACACCCGGAATGTGGATCGCTGATAGCGAGCAGTTGTGGGCCTCCGCCCATTCCAGAATTCGAGATACTTCCCTCATTGCTAGGGAGCTTATCGTTTCCCCCTGATGGTTGATGTAAGCCTCCGAGGTTATGTTGTCTGATTGGAATCTGATAAACTGGGATGAACCCAGAATAGGCCAAGCCTTCAGAGCATTGAAGATTGCTCGAAGTTCCAAGATGTTGATCGGGAGGAGAGATTCCTCTCAAGACCACAGGCCATGTGCCTTCCTGGCACCCCAAACAGCTCCCCATCCCAAGAGACTTGCTTCCGTAGTCACAATCTCCCAGGATGGTCTCAAGAAGGATGTCCCTTGGGACAGGTGATCTGGACAGAGCCACCAGGAGAGCGATTCTCTCGACCGGTTGACCAGAGAAATATTTTGACAGATCCGAATGATCGCCGTTCCACTGTCTCAGCATGCACAGCTTAAGAGGTCTGAGATGGAACATAGCAAAAGGAATGATGCCCATGCAGGACACCATGACACCCAGGCACAGAGGATCTTAAGGAGGTCTGGAGGGCAAGGCAATTGGAAGTTAGCTTGTAATGTCTCTGGTCTGTAAGAAATATCCTCATGGATATGGAGTCTATTATCGGACCTAGGAATTCCACCCTGGTACTGAGGATAAGAGAACTCTTTTCTAAGTTTATCTTCCATCCATGAGATCGAAGAAGAGAAAGAAGGGCTTTCGAGTGGTCCTCTGCCAGACAACAGGATGGTGCTTGAACTAGAATATTGTCTAAGTAAGGCACCACTTCTATATCTCTGGTTCTGGCCATTGCGAGCAGAGCCCCCAGAACCTTTATAAAGACTCGTGGGGCAGTAGCTAGACCAAACGGAAGTGCAATAAACGGAAAGTGCTGGTCCAGGAACGCAAATCTTAGGAACTTGACATGTTCCTTGTGTATAGCAACGTGACGTTATGCATCCATCAGGTCTATTGTGGTTATGAACTGTCCTTCCTAAACTAAGGGAAGAATGGACCTTATTGTCTCCATCTTGAACGAGGGAACAAATAAAAAAAATTTAAACACTTTAGGTCCAGAATCGGGCGAAAAGTACCCTCCTTTTTTGGGACCACAAACAGGTTTGAGTAGTAACCCAGACCTCTCTCTGCTGGCAGTACCGGCACAATAACTCCCAGGGAGGAGAAATCCCTCATGGACCCTAGAAAAGCCTCTCTCTTTTCTGGCCTTGAAGACAGGTTTGATAAGAGGAATATGCCCCTGGGAGGATGAGACTTGAAACCTATCCTGTATCCTTGAGTGATGACCTCCAGGACCCATGGGTCTTGCACGTCCCCAAACCAAGATTCTGAAAAGAGTGACAGTCTGCCCCCTACCAGATCCAAATCAGGGGCCGCCCCTTCATGCCGACTTTGACTCTGGGTCTTCTTGTTCTGCTTGGATTTATTCCAGGACTGAGTCGTCTTCCAAGTTCCCTTAGACTGCTCAGGCTTTGAAGAGGGTTGCTGACGTTGGGATTTATACAAACAAAAGAAACGAAAATTAGGACCTTGTCCCTTAGGCATGTTCTTATCCTGCGGTAAAAAGGCCCCCTTGCCTCCCCTAACCGTGGAGATGATTAAGTCCAAGCCTGGACGAAAAAGAATCTTTCACTTAAATGGGAGGTAAAGAAGCCTACATTTTGAACTCGTGTCCGCAGACCAAGACTTCAGTCTGTGTGCCCTACGGGCTAGGACGGAAAAACCTAAAGCCTTGGCATTCCGGCGAATAATCTGCATATTTGCATCACAAATAAAAACAATTAGCTACCCTTAAGGCCTTATTTCTTTCCTGGATCTCGTCGAGGGGACCTCCACCTCGATCAACTTGCATAAGGAGTCGCAACAGTAGGTAGCCGCAACCGCAGTGACAGCTGCTGCCGGTTGAAACAAATATCACATATGCTGAAACATTTTTCTTAATAGAGTTTCCAGCTTCTTATCCATGGGCTCTTTAAACAACTAACTATCATCAAGCGGCATAGTAGTGCGTTTAGCCAGAGTGGAGATAGCGTCATATACCTTAGGGACGGAACCCCACAACTCTAATTGAGTGTCCGGAACCGGGAATAATTTCATAAAGGAAGAAGGGGAAAAGGAAGAGCCAAGTCTTTCCCATTCGATCTTAATAATGTTTGCCATCTTAACGGGAACCGGGAAAGTCTGTGGGACAACCCTGTCCTCGTAGAACTTATCTAATTTAGGAATACAAAGTTCTTCAGGTAATTTAGGTTCTGGAATCTCCAAAGTAGCCAAAACTTCCTTTAGCAGAAAGCATAAGTGTTCAAACCTATATCTAAAGTCTGGTTCCTCCGCAGCTCAAGGCTTGGAGGCAGCAGATTCCAACCCAGAAAGAGCATCCTCTGAAGTATCAGAGGTGTCTTCATCAGCGTATAATCTAGTATCAGATAAATCCAATAAGCTAGTAGATGACCCCTGGAAAGGATAGCAATATTTGACCTTTTGCTTGCGCTTATAGCAGGGCGAGGTAAAGCCCTGAAAGCCGCAGACATTGCCGTTTGTAACTGCTCAGTAAAGTCTGGTGGTAAAAGGGCTCCTCAAGATGGAGGAATAGGAGTGCTACGGGAAGCTGCATGTGTATTAGGAGATGACCGTAGGGTGCGCACCTCACAAGACGGAGACACCTCAGAGGTGGATGGCTCAGTAGTACTAAACATATTAGTTTTCTTTGATAAAATTACTTTATCGAGGCATGTGGGACATAATTGAGCAGGCGGATATACCGCGGACTCCTCACAATATAAACAGGCATTGGATTTCGGTAAAGAGGGAGTACCCTCTAATGTATCAAAGTCCTCCATAGCTTGCGCTTATAAAGTGGACAATAGAAAAGAAAAAGGCACCTTTAAACCCCCAATGGGGCACTTACCACCTCCTATAACCCAGGCTCAACAGAGAAACCGCTTTGTCTCCAGTAAACCGAACAGTCAGGAAGAAGTGAAGATCAGTGTGACCACAAGTAAGGAATGAAGCCGTGGACTCTCCTCATATTAAGAAGTAAAGTAGTATTTAGACAATGTGAATCAGAAGGAGTTGAGTGAATTACTACCAAAGCTTAGGATTTTAACGATAAAGAATAATTAATTCATAAAAAATTCCATAAAACACTTACTGTAATATCCAATTAATACTGTATTTTCAATCTGAAGTCGTGTGACGTTATTTTCTGCCCATTCCTGTCAAAGATGTAAGAAAAACAAATTAGTTTACAAGTAACCATATTAAAAAAACAAAAAAAAAACACAATTCTCTTTAAATGTGTGTAAAGTTTCTACTCAATTACAATTTAATCACTGAATTGTTAATATTTGAATGCTAAATTATAAGAAAGCAAAAGGACAAATAGGTTTTGACAGAATTCAAGGGATATGTTTAAATTTTGCAGTTATTAATACAATTTTTTTTTTTAAAACAGGAGGCCTAGAATTTCTTGTGGAAGGCAAAACATTTATTTGTCTTCAGTTGAGTGACTTGGTAAATGTATTTTGTCTATAGACTATGAATATTTGCACACAAAATATGCAAAACATACCAATTAAAGCATGCACTTACGCCATGATTATAATTGTATGGAGTTCGACAAAGCAATGGGTATGGGTATATATGGGTATGCAGAGGCTGCGAGGAGTGTTCATGTACAGTAAAAAATGTGAACTTAAAAAGGGATAGGAAAGTCAAAATTAAACTTGCATGATTCGGATAGAGCATGCAATTTTATGAAACTTTTAAAAATTCACTACTATTTTCAAATGTGCTTTGTTTCCATTGTTGAAAAATAATATGCACATATCCAAAACTAGTGAGAGCTAGCCGCTGATTGGTGCCTGCACACATTTGTCTCTTGTAATTAGCTAACTAGATGTGTTCAGCTAGCTGTCAATAGTGGTAAGATCCAAATTTGTATTCCATTGCAACCTGGCACTCCGCATTTGCCCTGTCTGGGTATGGGTTTTCATGTATGTGTAGTATAACAAAGTGGTTTTCAAAATTTTTCAGACTGTGGCACACCTGGCAATGCAAATGTTTTTGAAGCACACCGTGTTCTTAAAGGGACACTGAACCCAATTTTTTTTTTATTTCATGAATCAGAGCATGACATTTTAAGCAACTTTCTAATTTACTCCTATTATATTTTTTCTTTGTTCTCTTGCTATCTTTATTTTAAAAGCCGGAATGTAAATCTTAGCAGCCAGCCCATTTTAGGTTTAGCACCTTGGATAGCACTTGCTTATTGTAGGCTTACATTTACCCACCAAAAAGCAAGCATAACCCAGGTTCTCAAACAAAAATGGGCCGGGTTCCTATACATCACATTACTGCTTTTTAAATAAAGATAGCAAGAGAACGAAGAAAAAACTAAATTTATACTTACCTGATAAATTTATTTCTCTTGTGGGGTATCCAGTCCACGGATTCATCCATTACTTGTGGGATATTCTCCTTCCCAACAGGAAGCAGCAAGAGGATCACCCACAGCAGAGCTGTCTATATAGCTCCTCCTCTAACTGCCACTACCAGTCATTCGACCGAAGACAAGCAAGAGAAAGGAGAAACCCTAGGGTGCAGTGGTGACTGTAGTTTAAAAATAAAACACACCTGCCTTAAAATGACAGTGCGGGCCGTGGACTGGATACACCACAAGAGAAATAAATTTATCAGGTAAGCATAAATTTTGTTTTCTCTTGTAAGGTGTATCCAGTCCACGGATCATCCATTACTTGTGGGATACCAATACCAAAGCTATAGGACACGGATGAAGGGAGGGACAAGGCAGGTGCTTAAACGGAAGGCACCACTGCCTGTAAAACCTCTCCCCCAAAAATAGCCTCCGAAGAAGCAAAAGTATCAAATTTATAGAATTTTGAAAAAGTATGAAGCGAAGACCAAGTCGCCGCCTTACAAATCTGTTCAACAGAAGCCTCATTCTTAAAAGCCCATGTGGAAGCTACCGCTCTAGTAGAATGAGCTGTAATCCTTTCAGGAGGCTGCTGGCCAGCAGTCTCATAAGCTAAGCGTATTATACTCCTTAGCCAAAAAGAAAGAGAAGTTGCCGAAGCCTTTTGGCCTCTCCTCTGTCCAGAGTAGACAACAAACAATGCAGATGTTTGACGAAAATCTTTAGTAGCTTATAAATAAAACTTTAAAGTACGAACCACGTCAAGATTGTGTAAAAGACGTTCCTTCTTTGAAGAAGGATTAGGACACAGTGACGGTACAACAATCTCCTAATTGATATTTTTATTAGATACCACCTTAGGTAGAAAACCAGGTTTGGTACGTAACACTACCTTATCGGAATGAAAAATGAGATAAGGAGAATCACATTGTAAAGCAGATAACTCCGGAACTCTTCGAGCCGAAGAGATAGCTACTAAAAACAAAACCTTCCAAGATAAGAGCATAATATCTATGGAATACAAAGGTTCAAACGGAACCCCTTGAAGAACCTTAAGAACTAAATTTAAACTCCAAGGCGGAGCAACAGGTTTAAACACAGGCTTAATTCTGACTAAAGCCTGACAAAACGCCTGCACGTCTGGAACCTCAGCCAGACGTTTGTGCAAAAGAATAGACAGAGCAGAAATCTGTCCCTTTAAGGAACTTGCTGACAAACCCTTCTCCAATCCATCTTGGAGAAAAGATAATATCCTAGGAATCCTGACCATACTCCATGAGTAACCCTTGGATTCACACCAATGAAGATATTTACACCATATCTTATGATAGATTTTCCTGGCGACAGGCTTTCGCACCTGTATTAAGGTATCAATGACCGACTCAGAGAAACAACGCTTTGATAAAATCAAGCGTTCAATCTCCAAGCAGTCAGCCGCAGAGAAATTATGAAAAGTCTGACGACTTAGAAAATCCGCCTCCCAGTTCTCTACTCCTGGGATATGGATAGCTGATAGGTGGCAAGAGTGAATCTCTGCCCAACGAATTATTTTTGAAACCACCAACATCGCTAGGGAACTCCTTGTTCCCCCTTGATGGTTGATGTAAGCTACAGTCGTGATGTTGTCCGACTGAAATCTGATGAACCTCACTGCCGCTAGCTGATGCCAAGCCTGAAGAGCATTGAATATCGCTCTTAGTTCCAGAATGTTTATCGGAAGGAGAGCCTCCTCCTGAGTCCATGACCCCTGAGCCTTCAGAGAGTTCCAGACTGCCCCCCAGCCCAGAAGGCTGGCATCTGTTGTTACTATTGTCCAATCTGGCCTGCGGAAGGTCATACCTTTGGACAGATGGACTCGAGATAGCCACCAGAGAAGAGAATCCCTGGTCTCTTGATCCAGATTTAGTAGAGGGGATAAATCTGTGTAATCCCCATTCCACTGACTGAGCATGCAGAGTTGCAGCGGTCTGAGATGTAGGCGGGCAAACGGCACTATGTCCATTGCCGCTACCATTAAGCAGATTACTTCCATACACTGAGCCACCAAAGGGCGAGAAGTAGAATAAAGAACACGGCAGGAATTTAGAAGTTTTGACAACCTGGCCTCTGTCAGGTAAATCCTCATTTCTACAGAATCTATCAGAGTTCCCAGAAAGGAAACTCTTGTGAGAGGGGATAGAGAACTCTTCTTTTCGTTCACTTTCCACCCATGAGACCTCAGAAATGTCAGAACAATGTCCGTATGGGACTTGGCAATTTGGAAATTCGACGCCTGTATTAGAATGTCATCTAAGTAAGGGGCTACTGCTATGCCCCGTGGCCTTAGGACTGCCAGTAGTGACCCCAGAACCTTCGTAAAGATTCTTGGTGCCGTAGCTAACCCAAAGGGAAGAGCCACAAACTGGTAATACCTGTCTAGGAAGGCAAACCTGAGAAACTGATGATGATTTTTGTGCATCGGAATGTGAAGATAAGCATCCTTTAAGTCCACGGTAGTCATGCATTGACCCTCCTGGATCATAGGTAGGATGGTTTGAATAGTCTCCATCTTGAAAGATGGGACCCTGAGAAATTTGTTTAGGATCTTGAGATCTAAGATTGGTCTGAAGGTTCCCTCTTTCTTGGGAACCACAAATAGATTTGAATAGAATCCTTGCTCCTGTCCCTCCTTTGGAACTGGGTGGATCACTCCCATAACTAGGAGGTCTTGAACACAAAGTAAGAATGCCTCTCTCTTTATCTGGTCTGCAGATAATTGTGAAAGGTGAAATCTTCCTTTTGGGGAAGAAGCTTTGAAGTCCAGAAGATATCCCTGGGACACAATTTCCAACGCCCAGGGATCCTGGACATCCCTTGCCCAAGCCTGGGCGAAGAGAGAAAGTCTGCCCCCTACTAGATCCGTTACCGGATCGGGGGCCTATCTTTCATGCTGTCTTAGAGGCAGCAGCAGTCTTCTTGGCCCGTTTACCTTTGTCCCAAGCCTGGTTAGGTCTCCAGACCAGCTTGGACTGGGCAAAATTTCCCTCTTGTTTTGTATTAGAGGAAGATGATGCTGCGCTCGTCTTAAAAAGTTTCGAAAGGCACGAAAATTAGTTTGTTTGGTCTTTAATTTGTTAGACCTATCCTGAGGAAGGGCATGACCTTTTCCTCCAGTAATATCAGAAATGATCTCCTTCAGTCCAGGCCCGAATAGGGTCTGCCCCTTGAAGGGAATATTGAGAAGCTTAGACCTTAAACCTGAGTTCTTAGCCGTTAGTTAAGTTAAATGAACAACGGCGTCAGAAACAAATGAATTGGCTAGCTTAAGTGCTTTAAGCTTGTCAAGTATATCATCCAATGGAGTTTCTACCTGTAAGGCCTCTTCCAGAGACTCAAACCAGAAGGCCGCAACAGCAGTGACCGGGGCAATACATGCAAGAGGCTGGAGAATAAAGACTTGTTGAATAAAAATTTTCTTAAGGTAACCCTCTAACTTTTTATCCATTGGATCTAGGAAAGCACAACTGTCCTGGACGGGGATAGTTGTACGCTTAGCTAGGGTAGAAACTGCTCCCTCCACCTTAGGGACCGTTTGCCATAAGTCCCGTGTAGCGGCATCTATTGGAAAAATTTTCTTAAAAATAGGAGGGGCAGAGAACGGTACGCCTGGTCTATCCCATTCCTTAGTAATAATTTCTGAAAACCTTTTAGGTATTGGAAAAACATCAGTGTAAACAGGTACTGCATAGTATTTATCCAATCTACACAATTTCTCTAGCACTATAATGGTGTCACAGTCATCCAGAGTAGCTAAAACCTCCCTGAGCAACACGCGGAGGTGTTCAAGCTTAAATTTAAATGTTGACATATCAGAATCAGGTTGAAGCATCTTCCCTGAGTCAGAAAAATCACCCACAGAAAGAAGCTCTCCTGCCTCAGCTTCTGCATATTGTGAGGGGATATCAGACATAGCTACTAAAGCGTCAGAGTGCTCTGTATTTTTTCTAGCCCCAGAGCTGTCTCGCTTTCCTTGTAACCCTGGTAGTTTGGACAATACCGCTGTAAGGGTATGATCCATAACTGCCGCCATGTCTTGTAAAGTAAACGCCATGGGCGCGCTAGATGTACTTGGCGCCTCTTGAGCGGGAGTCCCTTGAGCGGGAGTCAAAGGTTCTGACACGTGAGGCGAGTTAGTGGGCATAACTTCCCCCTTGTCAGTTTCCTCTGGTGATAAATTTTTTAAAGACAGAATATGATCTTTATAACTTAAAGTAAAATCAGTACATTTGGTACACATTCTAAGAGGGGGTTCCACAATGGCTTCTAAACATAATGAACAAGGAGTTTCCTCTATGTCAGACATGTTTAAACAGACTAGCAATGAGACCAGCAAGCTTTGAAAACACTTTGATAAATGTAAACAAGCAAAAAATAAAAACGGTACTGTGCCTTTAAGAGAAACAAATTTTGTCAGAAATTTAAAAACAGTGATAAAAAGCAGTAAATCTTACGAAATTTTTACAGTGTGTATAATAGACTAACAGAGCATTGCACCCACTTGCAAATAGATGATTAACCCCTTAGTCTCAAAACCGGATCAAAAAAACGATATAAACGTTTTTTTTAACAGTCACAACAAACTGCCACAGGTCTGCTGTGGCCCTACCTGCCCATATAACGACCTTGAAAGGCACAAAATCCCTTTAGAGAGGTCCTAAGTGTTCAGGGGACTCCTTCAGGGAACTGGAAGTCAAGCTGCAAAATCTAATGCGCATTTAGGCGCGAAAATAGGCCCCTCCCAATCTGTATTCAGTGAGAGGGCCTAACAAAACTATCCCTAGGCAAAATCTAGCCAGCCATGTGGAAAAAACTGGGCCCCAATAAAGTTATATCACCAATATGTATAAAAAAACGTTTAAACACTTCCAGCAAACGTTTTATGTTTCAGTAATGTGAGAAAGTAATAAGAATATTACCTATTACAGCAAGCATGATACTAGTCGTTATTAAATCACTGTAATCAGGCTTACCTTAAATAAATCCAGTATTAACAGCATTTTCTAGCATTTTCATTTATCTATAAAAATTTAAACTGCACATACCTCATAGCAGGAGACCCTGCACGCCATTCCCCCAGCTGAAGTTACCTCTCTCTTCAGTTATGTGTGAGAACCGCAATGGATCTTAGTTACAACCTGCTAAGATCATCAAAGACCACAGGCAGACTCTTCTTCTACTTTCTGCCTAAGGCTAAAATAGTACAACTCCAGTACCATTTGAAAATAACAAAACTTTTGATTGAAGATAAACTAAATAAAAACACCACATCTCTAGCTACTTCCTATCTTGTCGAGAGCTGCAAGAGAATGACTGGTAGTGGCAGTTAGAGGAGGATCTATATAGACAGCTCTGCTGTGGGTGATCCTCTTGCAGCTTCCTGTTGGGAAGGAGAATATCCCACAAGTAATGGATGATCCGTGGACTGGATACACCTTACAAGAGAAAAAGAGCTTTATTTTAAAAAGCATCAATGTTGTGGAAAAAACATAATTTATGCTTACCTGATAAATTCCTTTCTTCTGTAGTGTGATCAGTCCACGGGTCATCATTACTTCTGGGATATTACTCCTCCCCAACAGGAAGTGCAAGAGGATTCACCCAGCAGAGCTGCATATAGCTCCTCCCCTCTACGTCACTCCCAGTCATTCGACCAAGGACCAACGAGAAAGGAAAAGCCAAGGGTGAAGTGGTGACTGGAGTATAAATTAAAAAATATTTACCTGCCTTAAAAACAGGGCGGGCCGTGGACTGATCACACTACAGAAGAAAGGAATTTATCAGGTAAGCATAAATTATGTTTTCTTCTGTTAAGTGTGATCAGTCCACGGGTCATCATTACTTCTGGGATACCAATACCAAAGCAAAAGTACACGGATGACGGGAGGGATAGGCAGGCTCTTTATACAGAAGGAACCACTGCCTGAAGAACCTTTCTCCCAAAAATAGCCTCCGATGAAGCAAAAGTGTCAAATTTGTAAAATTTGGAAAAAGTATGAAGCGAAGACCAAGTTGCAGCCTTGCAAATCTGTTCAACAGAGGCCTCATTCTTGAAGGCCCAAGTGGAAGCCACAGCTCTAGTAGAATGAGCTGTAATTCTTTCAGGAGGCTGCTGTCCAGCAGTCTCATAAGCTAAACGAATTATGCTACGAAGCCAAAAAGAAAGAGAGGTAGCGGAAGCTTTTTGACCTCTCCTCTGCCCAGAGTAAATGACAAACAGAGAAGACGTTTGTCGAAATTCCTTAGTTGCCTGTAAGTAAAATTTTAGAGCACGGACTACATCCAGGTTGTGCAGTAGACGTTCCTTCTTTGAAGAAGGATTTGGGCATAAAGAAGGAACAACAATCTCTTGATTGATATTCCTGTTAGTAACTACCTTAGGTAAGAACCCAGGTTTAGTACGCAGGACTACCTTATCCGAATGAAAAATCAAATAAGGAGAATCACAATGTAAGGCTGATAATTCAGAGACTCTTCGAGCCGAGGAAATAGCCATTAAAAATAGAACTTTCCAAGATAACAACTTTATATCAATGGAATGAAGGGGTTCAAACGGAACGCCCTGAAAAACATTAAGAACAAGGTTTAAACTCCATGGTGGAGCAACAGTTTTAAACACAGGCTTAATTCTGGCCAAAGCCTGACAAAAAGCCTGGACGTCAGGAACTTCTGACAGACGTTTGTGTAACAGAATGGACAGAGCTGAGATCTGTCCCTTTAATGAACTAGCAGATAAACCCTTTTCTAAACCTTCTTGTAGAAAAGACAATATCCTAGGAATCCTAACCTTACTCCAAGAGTAACCTTTGGATTCACACCAATATAGGTATTTACGCCATATCTTATGGTAAATCTTTCTGGTAACAGGTTTCCTAGCCTGTATTAAGGTATCAATAACTGACTCAGAAAATCCACGTCTTGATAAAATCAAGCGTTCAATTTCCAAGCAGTCAGCTTCAGAGAAGTTAGATTTTGATGTTTGAAGGGACCCTGTATCAGAAGGTCCTGTTTCAGAGGTAGAGACCAAGGTGGACAGGATGACATGTCCACCAGGTCTGCATACCAAGTCCTGCGTGGCCACGCAGGTGCTATTAGAATCACTGATGCTCTCTCTTGTTTGATTCTGGCAATCAATCGAGGAAGCAACGGGAAGGGTGGAAACACGTAAGCCATCCTGAAGTCCCAAGGTGCTGTCAGAGCATCTATCAGGACTGCTCCTGGATCCCTGGATCTGGACCCGTAACGAGGAAGCTTGGCGTTCTGTCGAGACGCCATGAGATCTATCTCTGGTTTGCCCCAACGTCGAAGTATTTGGGCAAAGACCTCCGGATGAAGTTCCCACTCCCCCGGATGAAAAGTCTGACGACTTAAGAAATCCGCCTCCCAGTTCTCCACTCCCGGGATGTGGATTGCTGACAGGTGGCAAGAGTGAGACTCTGCCCAGCAAATTATCTTTGATACTTCCATCATAGCTAGGGAGCTTCTTGTCCCTCCCTGATGGTTGATGTAAGCTACAGTCGTGATGTTGTCCGACTGAAACCTGATGAACCCCCGAGTTGTCAACTGGGGCCAAGCCAGGAGGGCATTGAGAACTGCTCTCAATTCCAGAATGTTTATTGGCAGGAGACTCTCCTCCTGACTCCATTGTCCCTGAGCCTTCAGAGAATTCCAGACGGCACCCCAACCTAGAAGGCTGGCGTCTGTTGTTACAATTGTCCAGTCTGGTCTGCTGAATGGCATCCCCCTGGACAGATGTGGCCGAGAAAGCCACCATAGAAGAGAATTTCTGGTCTCTTGATCCAGATTCAGAGAAGGGGATAAGTCTGAGTAATCCCCATTCCACTGACTTAGCATGCACAGTTGCAGTGGTCTGAGGTGTAAGCGTGCAAAGGGTACTATGTCCATTGCCGCTACCATTAAGCCGATTACCTCCATGCATTGAGCCACTGACGGGTGTTGAATGGAATGAAGGGTGCGGCAAGCACTTTGAAGTCTTGTTAGCCTGTCCTCTGTCAGGTAAATCTTCATTTCTACAGAATCTATAAGAGTCCCCAGGAAGGGAACTCTTGTGAGTGGAACGAGTGAACTTTTCTTTTCGTTCACCTTCCATCCATGTGACCTTAGAAATGCCAGCACTAACTCTGTATGAGACTTGGCAGTTTGAAAGCTTGAAGCTTGTATCAGAATGTCGTCTAGGTATGGAGCTACCGAGATTCCCCGCGGTCTTAGTACCGCCAGAAGAGCACCCAGAACCTTTGTGAAGATTCTTGGAGCTGTAGCCAATCCGAATGGAAGAGCCACAAACTGGTAATGCCTGTCTAGGAAGGCAAACCTTAGGTACTGATAATGATCTTTGTGAATCGGTATGTGAAGGTAAGCATCTTTTAAATCTACAGTGGTCATGTATTGACCCTCTTGGATCATAGGTAAAATTGTCCGAATAGTCTCCATCTTGAACGATGGAACTCTTAGGAATTTGTTTAGGATCTTTAAGTCCAGGATTGGTCTGAAAGTTCCCTCTTTTTTGGGAACCACAAACAGATTTGAGTAAAACCCCTGTCCCTGTTCCGATCGTGGAACTGGATGGATTACTCCCATTAACAAGAGCTCTTGTACGCAGCGTAGAAACGCCTCTTTCTTTGTCTGGATTGTTGACAATCTTGACAGATGAAATCTCTCTCTTGGAGGAGAGTATTTGAAGTCCAGAAGGTATCCCTGAGATATTATCTCTAGCGCCCAGGGATCCTGAACATCTCTTGCCCAAACCTGGGCGAAGAGAGAAAGTCTGCCCCCCACTAGATCCAATCCCGGATCGGGGGCCCTCAATTCATGCTGTTTTAGGGGCAGCAGCAGGTTTCCTAGTCTGCTTGCCCTTGTTCCAGGACTGGTTAGGTTTCCAGCCTTGTCTGTAGTGAGCAACAGCTCCTTCCTGTTTTGGTGCAGAGGAAGTTGATGCTGCTCCTGCTTTGAAATTACGAAAGGAAGGAAAATTAGACTGTCTAGTCTTGGCTTTGGCTTTGTCCTGAGGCAGGGCATGGCCTTTACCTCCTGTAATGTCAGCGATAATCTCTTTCAACCCGGGCCCGAATAAGGTCTGCCCTTTGAAAGGTATATTAAGCAATTTAGACTTAGAAGTAACATCAGCTGACCAGGATTTTAGCCACAGCGCCCTGCGTGCCTGAATGGCGAATCCTGAATTCTTCGCCGTAAGTTTAGTAAGATGTACTACGGCCTCCGAAATGAATGAATTAGCTAGTTTAAGGACTCTAAGCCTGTCCGTAATGTCGTCCAGAGTAGCTGAACCAATGTTCTCTTCCAGAGACTCAATCCAGAATGCCGCTGCAGCCGTGATCGGCGCAATGCATGCAAGGGGTTGCAATATAAAACCTTGTTGAACAAACATTTTCTTAAGGTAACCCTCTAACTTTTTATCCATTGGATCTGAAAAAGCACAGCTATCCTCCACCGGGATAGTGGTACGCTTAGCTAAGGTAGAAACTGCTCCCTCCACCTTAGGGACCGTTTGCCATAAGTCCCTTGTGGTGGCGTCTATTGGAAACATTTTTCTAAATATCGGAGGGGGTGAGAACGGCACACCGGGTCTATCCCACTCCTTAGTAACAATTTCAGTAAGTCTCTTAGGTATAGGAAAAACCTCAGTACTCGTCGGTACCCGCAAAATATTTATCCAACCTACACATTTTCTCTGGTATTGCAACTGTGTTACAATCATTCAGAGCCGCTAACACCTCCCCTAGTAATACACGGAGGTTTTCCAGTTTAAATTTAAAATTTGAAATATCTGAATCCAGTCTGTTTGGATCAGAACCGTCACCCACAGAATGAAGTTCTCCGTCCTCATGTTCTGCCACCTGTGACGCAGTGTCTGACATGGCCCTAATATTATCAGCGCACTCTGTTCTCACCCCAGAGTGATCACGCTTACCTCTTAGTTCTGGTAATTTAGCCAAAACCTCAGTCATAACAGTAGCCATATCCTGTAATGTGATTTGTAATGGCCGCCCAGATGTACTCGGCGCTACAATATCACGCACCTCCCTCTGAGCGGGAGATGTAGGTACTGACACGTGAGGCGAGTTAGTCGGCATAACTCTCCCCTCGTTGTTTGGTGAAATTTGTTCAATTTGTACAGATTGACTTTTATTTAAAGTAGCATCAATACAGTTAGTACATAAATTTCTATTGGGCTCCACTTTGGCATTGCAACAAATGACACAGGTATCATCCTCTGAATCAGACATGTTTAACACACTAGCAAATAAACTTGCAACTTGGAAATACAATTCAATTAGAATAATATTAAAATGTACTGTGCCTTTAAGAAGCACAGAAGATCTATGACAGTTGAAAATTAATAAATTGAAACAGTTATAGCCTCAATCCTTGTAAACAACACAACTTTAGCAAAGGTTTAATCCCATTAGCAAAGATAACAAATTCTGAAAGCAGGAAACAAATTACAGAATAAACGTTTTTTATCTCAGTCAAACTATAATTCTCACAGCTCTGCTGAGAGAAATTACCTCCCTCAAAATAAGTTTTGAAGACCCCTGAGCTCTGTAGAGATGAACCGGATCATGCAGGGAATACAATGAGTTGCTGACTGAAATATTTGATGCATAGAAAAAGCGCCAAAAAACGGCCCCTCCCCCTCACACACAGCAGTGAGGGAGAACAGAAACTGTCAGAAAAACAGATTAAGCAACTGCCAAGTGGAAAAATAGTGCCCAAACATTTATTCACACAGTACCTCAGCAAATGAAAACGATTTTACATTCCAGCAAAAACGTTAAACATAATCTCTAGTTATTAAACAGCTTTATGTATTTCTTACAGTGTAATTCTAGTGAAGTACCATTCCCCAGAATACTGAAGTGTAAAGTATACATACATGACATTATATCGGTATGGCAGGATTTTCTCATCAATTCCATTGTCAGAAAATAAAAACTGCTACATACCTCTATGCAGATTCATCTGCCCGCTGTCCCCTGATCTGAAGTTTACCTCACTCCTCAGATGGCCGAGAACAGCAATATGATCTTAACTACTCCAGCTAAAATCATAGCAAAACTCTGGTAGATTCTTCTTCAAACTCTGCCAGAGAGGTAATAACACACTCCGGTGCTATTTTAAAATAACAAACTTTTGATTGAAGATATAAAACTAAGTATAATCACCATAGTCCTCTCACACATCCTATCTAGTCGTTGGGTGCAAGAGAATGACTGGGAGTGACGTAGAGGGGAGGAGCTATATGCAGCTCTGCTGGGTGAATCCTCTTGCACTTCCTGTTGGGGAGGAGTAATATCCCAGAAGTAATGATGACCCGTGGACTGATCACACTTAACAGAAGAAATCATTCCTTAGATTAATAGTGAGTTTGAAAGATTGCCTTGTTTCAATAAAGTAAATAAATCAGGAAAAGGAGGGTTACAGGATAAATTGAAAAAAATTGCCAAGAGAAAAAAAAACTTCCAAGATAAAAGTTGGAGGTCTAAACCATGCATAGGTGAAAACGGAGGAGTTTTCTTGTGGTATATTAAAACGGATAAATCAGAAATCTGACCTTTAAGAGAACTGGCTGATAAACTTATCTAGGTCGTTCTGAAGAAATTCAAGAATTCTAAAAGAATTTCAACTGTACAGTATCTTTTTTGTTGGAGACCAGGAAATAAACATTTTCCTAAAATAATGGCAGATACTCCGGATGATAGGCTTTCTAGACTGTATTAACTTATATTGACCCTCTTGCACTAAAGAAAATAAAAAGTGAATAGTTTCCATTTTAAAAAAACTTGAAATATTTAGAAATGCTATCAAAGTCTTGAGATCTAGGAGAGGCCGAAAAATGTCCTTTCATTGGAACTATAAAAAGACTAGAGAAAAATCCCTGATTTAGATCTGAAGCTGGAACTGAGACTGAGTCCCATAGATTCTAGATTTTGAACACAAGCTGGGAAGGATTTGGCCTCTACTGGACCAGGGGCCAACCCTTTAACCAGATTTGGAGGTAAGGGATGGTTTCTTGGACCGTTTGCTTTTAGACCAGAAAGTATTGGGTATCCAATAGGTTTTGGGATTCCATGAATGCCAAGGAAGAAATCAAAAATGTTTACCGTTAGAAAGGAACAAAAATGTACTGAAGGACTCCGTTTGCCCCTAGATGTATTGTCTTGAGACAGAAATGATCCTTTATCTCCAATTACCTGGTATCCTGTACCAGCTTCTCCACCTGTACCTGCAGTACCAAGTGAAGATGTCTGGTAATCTGTGTTGCTTCATCTTCTGTATTGCCAGTTATCTCCTGTTGCCGTCTTCTCTTTCGTAACTTGTTGCTGGACTGATATCCCGGTACCCAACCTTTGGCCGATCCTTGGACTCTGCTCTTGCTTTATCCCTTGGTACCTTGTTGCTGGACTTATCCTCTGGCCCCTTCCTGGATTTAGTTTATCTTGTTTTATTAAAATCTTTAACTGATTTTGGTTTCCTTCATATCTCTTACTGCTTTTGATTTCCACTCAGGAAAGAGCAAATGGTAGCCAGCAATTGTTTCCAGAGGTTGACTGAAAATCCTTTATACAGATAAAAGATCCAGAATTGTAAGCACTCTTAACAGAGATGATGTTTTGTTATTTTTATTCAGTCCTTCTAAATTAACTTCTCCTAGAAGCTTCCATATTAACCACTTCTGAAGGTCAAACTAAATAGAAGTCTTCTTAATATGTCCAATTTCGACTCTGTTGTGGCTGTGTGTGACCTTACCAGTTTAGCAATGTAAATAATGAAAAAAATTATTGCAAGTGTGTTATCAGCTGAACAATAGCATTTTATTTTAAGCATATTATTTTTTATATTCAATATATACTTGTCCTTTAAATCATTTGCATGATTTTTGTTTTATTCTACAGCATGACCAAGAAACTTTACCAACATTCTCTGAAATGGCAACCTTAAAGGGATAGTAAACCCCAACATTTTCTTTTGTGATTCAGATAGAACATACAATTTTAAACAACTTTCCAATTTAATTATATTATCAAATTTTCTTCATTCACTTGTTATCCATTGCTGAAGGGACAGCATTGCACTACTGACAGGAAGCTGAAAATATCTATTTAACCAATCACAAGAGACAAATGTGTGCAGGCACCAATTAGCAGCAGCTCCCACTAGTGCATGATATGTGCGTATTCATTTTTTTAACAAGGGATACTAAGAGAATGAAGCACATTTGAAAACAGAAGTGAATTTAAAAGTGTCTTAAAATGACATGCTCTATCTGAATCATGCAAGTTTAATTTTGACTTTCCTATCCCTTTAATGCTTAATGGCCAGTTGTAAACTAAAGAATTACTAAATGTTACATAAACACAGCAAGCAGAATCACTCAAACGTATTACTGAAGTTCTTGTCTGCTACTAGAACTACTGTAAAATGGAAATCGCCAGGGACAAAAACAGTATTAGTAGCACAGTTTAAATTTCATCTAAATACTAAAATAATTATAGAATAAACTGTTCATTGATATTATTACTTTAGCATGCATGCAATATTATATAGCTATACACGTCTCCCTTAATTATACAAAGTTTCAGGTTTTACAATATATTGGAAAAACTAACTTCAAGCAAAGCATGCCAAATAGCACTTAACCACTTTATGCTGTTAGGACGTTCCCTGCCGTCCTAACAGCACTGGGCTTTAACACCATTAGGACGGCATGGAACATCCTACCATATACAGCAACCTGCAGCTTCCCCCTTTGACGTAGGCAAGGATCAGCCTGGGGGCATACCTAGCAGCGTAGGTAGTCCCCCATGATCCGATCCCAGCCTTGAAATCGTCAATGCGATCACGTGATTTGATTTCTTACAAATAGTGTTTACACTATAGTACCTCTATAAAGTAGGGGTTAAAGTATTAAGAAATAAGAATTACAGTAGAGTATATTTATATATATATATATATATATATATATATATATATATATATATATATATATATATATATATATATATATATATTAAAAGAACATGAATCCCATTATTTTCTTTCATGATTCAGATAAGAGCATAGCTTTTTAATCAACTTTTCAAAATTACTTCTGTTATCAATTTTACTTCATGCTCTTGGTATTCTTTGAAGGAGCAGCAATACACTACTGGGAGCTAGCTGAACACATAGGTAAGCCAATGACAAGAGGCATATATGTGCAGTCACCAATCAGCAGCTAGCTCCCAAATCCTGAGCCTACCTAGGTATGCTTTTCAACAAAAGATAGCAAAGGAAATTTAGCAGAGTAGATAATAGAAGTAAATTAGAAAGTCATGTAAAATGGTATGCTCTTTCTGAATCATGAACGATAACTTTTTGGGTTTCATTTTCCTTTAATCAAATAACTGGTCTTTGCATATTCATACAAAATGTAAAATTCATTGCAGTGTGATTTGAAGAAAGCAAAACAAAAAACACAGTAATTGGATCACGAGTCAAGGAATTTTAAAAAAAATAATGAGCTTCAATTTTAAAGCTATTAAAACTTATACAATTTACGTTACAAAAGAAAGAAGTTCCAACTTCAGAAAATCAGTATGGCATTTGTTTTCCTTTATATTTTACAGAAAAGTGTCAAACGTTTAATAAGCAAAAACATGTTTATAATTACGATCACTTATGATTTTATGCTATAAACATATTACTTTAGTAGGTAGCTCATACAGAGCTGAGCAGCAAGTACCTTAAATGTGCCATTTTGATTCTTCATAAAGGAAACCAGAAATATGTCCACAGGGAGAAGTGCAGAAGTGATTAGTGCAATAGCCAGTGCAGCTATTGCTGTAATAGTTGAAATGACTTCACTTTCCTGATGGCTTTGGTATTTTCGTACATAAATCCAGCAAAAAGCCAAAATAGCCTGAAATAGAAAACAACTCTATCAATCAGTTAGAACAAGTTGATGGAAGTATCACAACTAAACTGCCAAAGCGCCTTTCTAGCTGATTTTGTGTGACATTTATTCAATAATACAGACAGTCCCTTCAGCAGTATTTTTCACTATAACTCTTTAAGGACCCACAAGACGAGAGATTGAAAACATGTATCTGAAAATAGGCTATATAGTTCAGGACATTTGTTCTCCTGTTTATGCAACCCATTATGTGGATTATAAACTGTCTAACATTACTCATCTCATTGATCAGCAAGGAATGAAAACATCAGCTACACATTAAAGGGACATCAAACTCGAAATTGAAATCCACAGGGATTAATTTCCGTTTTGGAAAAGAATCAACTTTGAAATATACAAGGATCAGCACAAACGCCTCTTGCAAAAGTTATTACTGTTTTAGCAATAAGCCCATTGCACAATAATAGCTATGTAAATATGCCTTGTGCACCTTTAATTTGTTTTGCTTGTTTTTCCTGTAATATAAAAATCTTAAAACTACCCCCCTCCCCAAGAGAATAGTGTGCATTTAGCAGAATCATGAACTGCCTATATGCTGCAGATTAATTGGTGGATATGTGAGGTAGCTCACATATTTGTTTAAACGGCCACAACAAAGGAGATAAGATATACAACATTAAAAACAGATTTCAAAAGGTCTGTCAATGGTCTGAAAAAGCATAAAAATTTGGCTAACCAATTGTCAGTTTTAAATGCTTCTAAAACCATACAAATAAATTGCAGAGAGTTTTTGCAATCCAGAAAATTTCTGATGCATATATGAAAAAAATTACTTTAGCGCCCCTTTACACAGATAACAGTGAAAAAGACAAGATGGATAGGATTTAAATTGCGATTTAAATCACTAATTAGTAACACCGGTTTAAGTAATGGTTTTAATTTTTAGAATAACAGCTAGGGATAGACCGATATATCGGAGCGGACAGTTTTTAGGGCTGATATTTGGAATTTCTGAAATATCGGTATTGGCCAGAAACTAACCGATATGGAGCAAATATAAAAGAATATGATCTATCCGACGGCGCTAACTGCCAAGACCTAAGCTCCTATAACAATTGGGTCTCTAGATACCCAAGAAAAGAGTCTAATAGAATTGTGATGTGTTAGGAGCGCCTAGTGAAAGGCTAGGTCTAAATAAGGGTATGAACTATAAGTGTCGTTAAGTACACTAGCACAATGAGCCCAAATTGACAAATTTAATATAGCATTTGCTTACAAGTATAATATAACATATAATATCTGCAGATGATAACAAGTTAAAAAAGCTTAAAAGTATATGGATCCATAATACTTACTAAAAACAATCAATGGTGACATAATTAATAATAAAAAACAATTTAAAAAAGATAAGAAAGATACAAAAGTAATACAGTAAGGTTACTGTATAATAATATGTATGGATTGGATGTCCTAGGAGACAGCAATGGGGATGGGGTCGTGAGATCAGAGATAAATAATATCTGTGAAAATACCAAATAAATTCCTGTGAACAATTAATAAAAATAAATGTAAAATCAATAAAACCAATAAAAAATGAATAAAGTCTAGGAAGTGGTGGTGTATGAGTCAATTAAGATGTCCTCATGATCCAAATGTGTAGAAATCCAATGAAAAATGATATGAAGTCTAGAAAATTGTGATGTGTGAGTCTCCTCGTGATCCGAGTGTAAATCCAAAAAATCAAAAAAAAAAAAAAAAAAAAAAAAATCAAAAAATAAAAGAATCAAAAAATATATACTTCAGTGGTAGTGATAATATTCCAACAGTGAAAAATCCAAAACAGACAATGTCATAAATCAAACAGTAAAAAACTGTGAGCACTGGTTAGCAAAAGTTAGCAAAAGTCCATGTGAACAACTTCATAAAAAATACTTGATGTAAAAGACAAATGTCAAAATAAAATTATATAAAAAAATGTGAGAAGATCCAATCCCTGTGAAAAAAGAAAGAAAGAAAAGTACAACATAGAGCAGTATTGTTTAAAATAAGTTTGCAAAAATAGGAATAAAACTCACCATATATGCCAACGAGTTTTGGCCCACCAATAGGGCCTTTATCAAGACGGATCCATATACTTTTAAGCTTTTTTAACTTGTTATCATCTGCAGATATTATATGTTATATTATACTTGTAAGCAAATGCTATATTAAATTTGTCAATTTTGGCTCATTGTGCTAGTATACTTAACGACACTTATAGTTCATACCCTTATTTAGACCTAGCCTTTCACTAGGCGCTCCTAACACATCACAATTCTATTCGATATGGAGCAAATCAAAAGAAATTTAGCTCTGTGTACTTCAGGGAAACTATGTAGTTTTAAGTGATACAAATCATCTATAGCACATATAAGCTAGACATAGCATCTAATAATAATTAGCACTGATAAAAGAGTCCAAGCCCAGGTGTTCCTGGGAGCTCAGTTACCAACTACCATACCCCAATGGCAGGCCTGTAGATGGACTTGCATAAACAAACATATATGATTTGGGAAATAGAAAATGTGATTTTTAAGTGGCACTTAAAGCTACATAGTTTCCCTGAAGTACACAGAGCTAAATTACTTTAGATTTGCTCATAAGGGTCAGCAATACATAAAGAGCTTTTCAGTGACTTAAATTTAATTTTATATATCAGTGTGCAGTTTAAAAGATTTATGCAATTTTTCTATGTTTTGGGAAGTCATTTAATAAGTTAATTTTCAAGCATTTTATTTTTCCCAGTTGCTTTTAATGTTTAAAATTTTAAGAAGCATATTCAGTTTATACTAGATTTGTGTAGAAATTAGGTGGATTCTTCAAAACTTTAAATGTACAGAATATTGGCTCCCGTTATTGGTTATCGGCCTGAAAGGCGGTCAATAATCAGTATCGGCCCTGAAAAAACGATATCGGTCTATACCTAATAATACATTTTCAAATTGTTTTTCCAGCTATATTAGACCATTATTGATATGGTTATTTATCATTAGATATCCATAAACAGATCTTTGAAAATAGTGAAATTATTGGGAGGGGAACTATATCCAGTTAATAAGTTAATCATTCATATTTTTTAGCTGTACTTTATTGAAAAGGGAAAAATAATGATTACTTTATTGCCCCTCCCTCCTTACACTTAGGTGCTTGTGCAGATTTATTCCACTCCAAAATATCTTCAACTCATTGAGCTTCATGAAACGTAGTATGGATTTATTCTGTGTACTTAGATTTGCAGGGGAATGGCATTAAAGGTACAGTAAAGTAACATTTTAAAAAACTTTCATGATCTAGAAAGAACATGCAATTTTAAATAATTTTTCAATTTACTTCTCTTATCTAAATCTCAGAAGCAATGCATTCAACAAAGGATACCAACATAATAAAGGAAATGTGATAATAGAAGTAAATCTGAAAATGGTGTGCTCTATCTAAAACCTAAAAGTTTTTGTTTATTATTATGTCCCTTTAAGGTCTATTTCTTTTTGCGTTATGTTTTTTCTTGGGGGGGGGTTACAAACTTTTTGCTGTGAAGAAGGGGCATGTTATTTCCGCAAACAAAAATTCAGTTTTATAACTACAAAACCAATAATATATTCCCGATAGAAGAATTTCCCAAAGTAATCTGACAGAAACTTCTGGAAGAGAATGACATTGTGTATGGATTATAGGAATTAAATTTACCAAAACAATTAAACATTACAGCCATGAATATACAGCATCTTGTTATATAATTAAAAACTAATCTATATTTCAGAATGAATAATCTTTAGATTATAAATGTATCAGATAGATTTTCCTCAAAAAGCATTTTTTTTTTTAAAAAAAATCCTATTTAAATAAAAAAATAAAAAAATCAGATTTAAATTTAAAAGAAAAATCAGATTTAAATCAATGATTTTTATCCACCCTGATTGATTTTTATTTTTTTATTCTTTTTAAACAAAACCAATGATTCTTCTTCCTGGGGAAAAAAAAAAGAGATGAGGACAATGTGACCCCCCAAGAGATACATTAAGTTGAAAATAAATTGTTTTCCGAACCCACCGCCGGCTAGTCTTTATTATCCTCCAATCGTGACCGATAACCTAGGTTATGAAAATGGCAGACAAATGTTGCTTTGCGCATGTGCAATATTCCTGACTCGTCATTGTATACGTCACACAGCATCAAGCGTTATTCCAACAGCATTCTAAGGGCAAGTGTGGTAACAGAGATAGTATATGTGCATGTGTGAGACAGCAAGTCACAATGCGCATGCGCCGAGTAATGAAATAGTCAGTTAATGATATGCAAGAGATCGCATTAGGATTTGCAATGGAGTTTGCTAGTGATCGGCCCATAAAAGAGGGTTGGATTAAATGACGTCACCATGGAAAGATAAAATATAATTTTATAGCATTATGAACGATCGTTTTGCTGGAAAAGTAGGTAAGTTTGGCAATATAAATGTTTGAGATTGGAAAAGGATGGTCATGTTGTGCCGACATAGTAAAAGTTTTGAAATCCTTAAAGTCAAACATAGCTCAAAGTATTGCATTATATCTATAAATTTGTCAGCTTTCTGTGATTTGCTTATCATGGAGTTTTGATCAATAACAGGTAAAAAAAAAAATTCCCAAGGATGTTTGAACAAATTTAGGATATTTTAGGGGTTATGAATCCAAGAATGACATAAGATTTGCAAAAGTATACCCCCCAAATTATGATTTTAACCCAATATGACTTGTGGCTGCCGACATATACAGCAGGATTTGGTCTGTATTTTTACTCTGAAACATTGTATAATGTACTCTTTAATCTAATCTTATCTTTATCATATAACTTCATATTCCAACAGAAGCTTAAAATGTGTTTTATTTCATAACGGTAACCACTATGGATCTCTTCCAGTGGTTCACTCAACAAAACAAAGAAAAATATCAAAATGGTCTAGCAGAATGGTCTATTTGTGTTGATCTAATGATGAACTTCTTGCTTGGGAAGCAAAAGTAGATACACAAAGTACCATTGTTTCATCTGCCTCTGGGATAGTAAGGCAAAGCAAGATCAATGGAAAAGAGTGACATGGCCTTCAAGGGAAGACATAACTGTAGGTGCAGCGAACATCATTAACGAGCCATTGGTTGATTTTTGACAAAGGAAAAAAATAAAAATAATTCTCCCACCACTCTATATCAAGCTTGGACTTATGAAGCAATTTGTTAAGGCCTTGGACAGAGATGGCAATCGCTTTCAAATACATTTGTAGATAGTTCATTGGGGTGAGTTTTGAAAAAATAAAAGCAGGAATCTTTGATGGTCCTCAAATTCCTAAACTCATCAAGGATTCAAATTTCACAAAAGTTAAGAATGATGTTGAAGCTTCTGCCTGGTACAGTTATGTCTTAAATTGTCAAGAATTTATTGGGCAACCACAAAGAAGACAATTACGAAGACTTGGTGCAAAACATGATCGCCAACTAAAATTTGGGGTATCAAAATGAGCATAAAGGTACAGTTTCTCCAAAGCCACTTACAAGTGTTTTTCTATGCTTTAAAAGGGACACTAAACCCAATTTTTTTCTTTCATGATTCGGATAGAGCATGCAATTTTAAGCAGCTTTCTAATTTACTTATATTATCAATTTTTCTTTGTTCTCGTGCTATCTGTATTTGAAAAAGCAGAAATAAAAGCTTTGGAGCCATCCCATTTTAGGTTGAGAACCTGGGTTGCGCTTGCTGACTGGATAGCTAAATGCAGGCACCAATCAGCAAGCCCTATCCAGGGTACTGAACAAAAAATAGGCCTGCTCCAAAGCTTTCATTCATGCCTTTTCAAATAAACATAGCAAGAGAACAAAGAAAAATTATTAATAGGAGTAAATTAGAAAAGTTAAAAGCTTAAAATTGCATGCTCTATCTGAATCATGAAAGAAAATAATTGGGTTTACTATTCCATTTAGTGTGATTATCTGAATCAGCTTACTTTGTTTTTAGGTTACTTTACTGAATACAAACGCCATTAGCTATTTGTATTATTTGAGACAGTTTCTTATTGATTTGTGGGTAGGGTATGCCTGATCATTACATTGTTTGCATTTTTCAATGGGAGCATCCATTATCTCTAAAATTAGAGCCAATCTTGAAAAAAATGCCATTGTCAGAATCAGTGACACAAAGTTACCAAAAAAATTGATCTAATATCGTTGGCAATAAAATAGGTGTCGGCCTGTTTAATCATTTGGCCTTGAATATGAAGATTTGAAATGATAGATATATCTAAATCTATTTAAAAAGGGCGCAACAGCCCCTTTGTTAAAGTGACATGATATTCTAACACAAAAATTACTCTTATTTGTTACATATTGCTTTAAAAATAATGTAAATTATAGTAATATTTTTGACCCCCTCATATCCTATATAATAAAAGGCCAAGTATGTTTGTCCAACGCAGCCATGCGCAGTAGAGACTGCGCAAGGCAAACATACCTGGCCTTAAACCCTTAATGACCAGCGCCAATGAGTAGTAGAGACTGCACGAGTACAGCACTGGTCGTCAAGCCCTTAAGGACCTGGCCTCTCTCTGCTGTGATCTCGCTAAAGGTAGCGAGATTGCACTATTTCTGCATGCCCCGCGAGTGGGACAGTGCAGAAATAGTCTTACATTGGGCCGCGGTGGTGCCGAAGGTTGGTGGCGTGGGAGGGTTAGAAGGGAGCCGGGTGGGTGGCCCATTGCATGCTAAGAGCAGCAGGGAGGTGGAAGGATGGAAGGGGGAGGAGGTACAGGGGGATCCTAGAGTGGAGGGGGGAATAAAGGCTAAGGAAAGGATCTTGTAGGGGAACATTTTAGCCTGTGAACATGGGCTTAAACACTAGTAAACAAATATTTGATTATACCTTAGGCAAAGCCTGGTCTAATGTCCTTGACTATGGAGTAAGGCAAACCTGGACGCTATTTAACTTTAAGATGTCATTTTAAAATAAAGCTCATTTTCTAATTTAAAAATTGGTCATGGCTTTCAAAATTGATTTCATTAAATCTAAGTAATTTGTTTCCTACATGCGTATTGTAGATGATGTGAATGCTGTTTTTCTTCCATTTCTCACATAACGTAAAAATTCTAAACGTCAAATCTGTTGAATCTGTAAGTTTACTTAAAAGGACATTCCAGTCAAAATTTAAATGCACATAGATGAATTACATCTTTGAAAAGAAACATATATACATGTATTGGCAAAAATGCTTCTATTAAAAGTTATCACTGTTTTTAGTGTTAACATTTTTCTCTGCACCTGCATGTAAAGCATAGCTAGATATTGCCACTGCACCAGCATTTAAAAATACTGCAGCTGCTCAGAGCACCAGTGGGGCTTGTATCATGTTAGCCATTAACAAATTTAGTTACTACCAGATGGTACAAGCCCTATACGCTCTTGGAGCAAGTGCTGTGCTTAAAATGCTGGTGCACAGTACATACTTAAATACACGTTTTATAAGAAGTATTTTTGCCAATACGAATTCCAATTTTCGATGGAATGTCCCTTTAAAACCACATAAAAGTTTCTGCAAGACCTCTTCCCCTTTTAGTAATATTGAAACACAATGCATTCTGCATTTGTTATTTAGATAAAAGCCCAGTAAAGATATTTAGGACTGAAAACAGACAACTACAATGATTCAGAATTTGAGATGTTTAATATATTCTCTAATCCATGCTTGTACACTCTAAACTTAATTAGTTATTGTTATAGGAGCACTCTAATGGGATGATTCTTAAAAAAACAAAAAAAACTCACAGACATGAATTGAAATCAGCTTTATCTTCTCATTATATTATAAAGTATGTGTACCTCCTTAACATGAGGCATATTAGTGAACTCCAATTAATGAGATACACAGTTCCCAGGGGAAAAAATGCATTTAACTCAATCCCATAGGGGCCTAGTAATACTGCTGAGGCATTTTAAACAATCTAGCCAGAGCAGAGAGCTTTAGAGTATCAGATTCAGGCCCTTTCAAGCTAAAATAGATGTAAAAGACAAAGATTGATTCTCCAAGTCATTAAATTAGCCTATTAAATCATCACCAGCATACAATTTATAGCTACACAGTATTTAATAATTTTTCAAAGTTATCTGTATAATTTACATTATAGCTTAGCTGACCAGCGGAGCTCTGTGGGTCCCATTTTTGTTAAAATGACATGGATTAGCACAAGTAATGTTAACACTATAATGGCCCTTTGAATCTATGTTTTAACATATTGTTCAAAGCAATTTGTTTGTATTGTCAATGTGATAATGCACATAGGATAGCTCAGAAATGTGTAACTTGCATGAAATATTTGGTTTACACAGGTTGCCATAATTTCACATATGGGGCTTTCCTCATGTGTGTGCTAGTGGTGAAGTTTTAAAGGGACAGTCTAGTCCAAAATAAACTTTCATGATTCAGATAGGGCATGTAATTTTAAACAAATTTCCAATTTACTTTTATCACCAATTTTGCTTTGTTCTCTTGGTATTCTTAGTTGAAAGCTTAACCTAGGAGGTTCATATGTTAATTTCTTTGACCTTGAAAGCCACCTCTTTTCAGAATGCATTTTAACAGTTTTTCCCCACTAGAGGGTGTAAGTTCGTGTGTTTCATATAGAGAACACTGTGCTCATGCACATGAAGTTACCTGGGAGCCAGCACTGATTAGCTAAACTGCAAGTCTGTCAAAAGAACTGAAATAAAGGGGCAGTTTGCAGAGGCTTAGATAAGATAATCACAGAGGTAAAAAGTATATAAATATAACTGTGTTAGTTATGCAAAACTGGTGAATGGGTAATAAAGGGATTATCTATCTTTTAAAACAATAACAATTCTGGTGTAGACTGTCCCTTTAAGTGCACCTGTTTTAGTCTGTATTAAGCCTGATGAAAAAAACACATTGTCTGCTGGGAGACTTGTAACAAAAGCACATATAACGCCATATGGCTGTTGAGTGTCACCTGGCTCCTTTCCCTTCTCACCGACTGTGGAGGGGGAAATAGCGACGAGCCATGGATCAGCCAGCTGGCATCTGAGAATGCCAGATGCACATACAGCACAATTTTGTTTGGTGCCATTGCAATTGTGAGTGTTGAATTTATATTTCTATTGGGAATTTGATGTGAAAACACCTTCATGCTATGTGGTGCCCCTTGTTTTAATGTTTTGCCATGACCTCAATGGGTTGAAGTGGAGCCTGCCGCAACTACACAATCCCTGACAGATAGGGCAAAATTACAAGTGGCATGCTAATAATAGCACAGGAGGCTTAAGCAATATCACTAGATCCCACTAATATTAGCACACAACTTGATATTAAAAGTCCATGGTAAATCCAAACATCGCACAAAATAGCACTAAAAATTTGAAAAGTTATAGGTTGAGCTAACAACTTGTAATTACAAGACTTTTCTGTAGCAATAGAATAAAATATCAGGCAACAATGAAATCGCTTGCCATATTATAAAAGAAAAAAAAATAATAAATTCTGGAAAAATACATTAATGTATTCAATATATTAACGTATATCACCATTTTTGTTTCAGCAAAACAGCTATTGTTTTGCAGTATGTAATCGTATGACCTCTCGAGGCCAGTTAGATACAGATGTGTTTTCAGGGTCAGAATTATAGGGGTCCCAATGTGTACTTCCAATTCTCAGTATTAGAAAACTAACTATTTCCACAGTTAAATTACAGGAAAAGTATGCAAAATAATAAAAGTAAAACTACCAATCAAAAGTTTTAGAATACCTTCAATTGTCCAGTTTTTATTGAAAGTTAAGGAATTTAAAGGGACATGAAACCCAATTTTTTTCTTTCATGATTTAGAAAGAGTGTGCAATTTTAAACAACTTTCTAATTTACTTCTATTATCTAATTTGCTTCATTCTCTTGAAATTATTTGCTGAAAAGCATATCTAGATAGACTCAGTAGCTGCTGATTGGTAGCTGCACATAGATGCCTCATGTGATTGGCTCACCCATGTGCATTGCTATTTATTTAACAAAGGATATCTAAAAAATAAAGCAAATTAGATAATAGAAGTAAATTGGAATGTTTAAAATTGTATTCTCTACCTGAATGATGAAAGAACATGTTTGGGTTTAGTGTCCCTTTAATATCTCAATGTGTTTTGTAATTAAAGTGTAGAACAAAACAATTGGAGATGCACAAAGAAATTATAGAATTGTTACTATAAAAAGGGGCAGTCTACTTGAAAATGTTTATTGTATAAAAAGATAGATAATCCCTTCATTACCTATACCAGTTTTGCATAACCAACATTGTTATATATTAATACACTTTTTGCCTCTGTGATTATCTTGTATCTAGGCCTCTGCAAACTGCCCCCTTATATCAGTGCTTCTGACAGACTTGAATTTTAGCCAATCAGTGCTGCCTCCTAGGTAAATCCACAGGAGTAAGGACAAGGTTATCTATAAGGTACACATAAACCAGCGCTGTCTAGCTGTGAAAAACTGTCAATATGCAATGAGAAAATAAGAGGTAGCCTTTAATGGCTTAAACATTAGCATATAAGATTACCTAGGTTTAGCTTTTAACAAAAAATACCAAGAGAACAAAGCAAAATTGAAGATAAAAGTAAATTGGAAAGTTGTTTAAAAGTGCATGCCCTATCTGAATCACGAAAGTTTAATTTTGAATTGACTGTCCATTTAAATTTAATCTAATTTTTGACTCATCACAATAGCCACTTTTTACAGATGTACAGTGGGTATAGAAAATAATCACCACCTTGGAAATAATCACATTTGTTTGCTTTGCAGCCTGAAATAAAGGCAGACACAGTTTATGTTTATCCAGTTGTAATTACTCAGTGCAACGTATAACATCCAAGTGAAATATATAACAACATCATCACAAATTCTCGACAAATGTGGCTTTTATGGGAGGGTTGCAAGAAAAAAAGCCACTACTCAAGAAAAGCCACATGCAGTCACGACTGAGCTTTGCCATAAACACACTTAGGAGATTCTGAGGCCACATGGAAAAAATTATTGAGGAAAATCTGCTGCCCTCTGCGAGGAAGTTGTCAATGGGAAGATTTACCATCCAACATGACAATGACCCAAAGCACACAGCAAAAATGACCACACAGTGGTTGAAGGAGAAAAAGGTGAATGTCCTTGCATGGCCTAGTCAGACCCCAGACTTAAACCCCATTGAATATCTGTGGCATGACTTGAAGACTGCAGTCCACACACGGTCAACATCAAATGTAACAGAGCTGGTGCAGTTCTGCAAAGAAGAGTGGGCAAATATTGCACAGTCTAAATGTGCAAAGTTAGTAGAGACATTTCCCAACAGACTAAAGGCTGTAATTACAGCAAAAGGTGGTTCAACAAACTACTGACACACGGGGGTTATACTCTTTCCAACTCAGTGATTCTGTTTTTGAATTGTCTTTATTTTTGTCTGACATGTTGGTGTTATATATTTCACCTGGATGTTATAAGTTCCATTGAGTAAATACAACTGGATAAACAATAACTGTGTCTCTCTTTATTTCAGGCTGCAAAGCAACAAAATTTGATTATTTTCAAGGGGGTGATTATTTTCAATACCCACTGTAACAATTGTGGCATTCATTCTACAATGGCAATCAATTATGGTTCAAAAAGTTCTTTCCAACACAATTGCAGAAGTTTTCACAAATGTATTGCATTTATAGGTTAATTTGCTTTTATCCTTCTGTCCAGTTCGTCCCAAATTAGCTCAAATTAGTTTATGTCTGGAGACTGTACTGACCATTGCATGGATTTGGAGCCTACAGTCTTGTCTTTTCTTTTCTTCTAAGGTAATTCTTACATAAACCCTGGAGGTGATTTCAGTCATTACCTTGCTGTAGGGTGCAGCCATGACCAACATGGCGTATTCCATAGGGTATTGTATGGTGCTGCAAAATGCTGTGGTACTTTTTTGTTAAGGGCGCCACCTACTCTGAGCAAGTCGCTAACTCTGGATCCAGCGGGTTACCGGTGCAGCGTCACTTGACGCACATGACGTAGGCGTGCGTGGAGCGGCCAGGAACGCTATCAGCACAAGCGTGTAGCTGGAGAAGCAACGGAGGTTCTCTGGGTGCCCTGTAATACAGGGGAAAGAAGTTAGGTACCAAGCAAGGTAGCGGAGTCAAGCCGCTTCAGCCCACACGCCTATCTGAGTCAGCGACGCCACTACTCTTGGCAGGTATATCCTGCTTGAGCACAGCCGGGGAGAGGAGCGGCACAGACGTCGCACAAGCATAAAAAGGCAGCAGTGCTTGGTCCGGTAACCCTTTCTGTTCAGGCCTAAATTGGCCATAGACATTGTGACTGGTATATTTTCCACGTTTGTTATATGCTGTGGACTGATCTTTTACTGTGGCTGAGATAATTTGTGGTGTACTTGTGGTTGGCCTAGGCCTCGGCCAGAATTTAACTTGGGTACATCTAGTCTGGGGTTTTTTCACTATTGGAGGGTGAAGATTGTTGGCGTGGGCCAAGGGTCAAGCTGTTTAATTGGAAAGGATTTGACTCTCTCTGTTTTCAATGTAAGTCCCTCATAAAAAATTCCCAGTGAAGAAACTATATCTTATCGATGTACAATAAACAAAATACAGAAATACATACCTCTGAGCAGATTGCTGAATCCTTCAGGCAATACTATGAGCAGCTCTATAACCTACAAGATAAGGGAACCCCCAGCAGCGATAGATATATAAGAGAATATTTGAAAGATATACCCCTCCCGAGCAAAATCACTCCCTTTCAGCACAGGTCACCTATACGGAGATTAAGAATGTCATTACACAGCTCCCAACAAACAAAGCCCCTGGCCCAGACGGTTTCACTAACCAATATTTAAAAAAAATTCCGGGACATATTAATACCGCATATGATTCCCCTCTTTAATGCTATCTCTGAGGAGTCACCCTTTACACCGACAGGTCTGGAAGCGCATATCACAGTCCTACCAAAACACCTAACAGAGCTGAAAATTTCCGCCCTATTTCTCTGCTGAACGCAGACATTAAAATTTATGCGAAAGTGCTTGCAAACAGATTCAAATTAATATAATTTCCAACGATCAGGTGGGCTTTATTTATTCACGGGAGGCTAAGGACAACAGTGTGAGGGCTTTTCACCTAATTACACACTTGCAAACACATAAGATACCGGCAGTGGTGGTCTCAACCGACGCGGAGAAAGCTTTTGACTGCGTCGGTTGGGCCTTCTTACGTCAGACACTAGAATCATTTGGGGTAGATAAATATTTTATATCAAAGATCTTCACTCTATACACAACCCCTGTGGCGCGAGTGAGAGTGAACGGTATTCTATCAGAGACATTTAACATAACTAATGGGACCAGGCAGGGGTGCCCCCTATCCCCTCTGTTGTTCACCTGCGTAGTGGAGACCTTGGCATCAAAACTAAGAGCTAATGTAGGTATCTCAGGTATTAGAATAAAAGACAAGGAACATAAGACGCTGCTGTATGCATACTATATTTTATTTTTCCTGACTAACCCTCTAAGTTCAGTCCCCCAATTGCTTCATGAGTTAGACCACTTCCAATTAGTCTCCAATTTCTTAGTCAATAAGAATAAATCGGAAATGCTGATATTGCAAAGCAGTGACAGCCTTACCACACGCATCCGGGAGATATGCTCCTTTACAACTCAAAAATCGGGCCTTAAGTATTTAGGAATCACAGCCCCTACTGTACACGAAATGTTCTCTCTCAATTATAAATCCCTACAGAAGTTCATTGTTACAGACATGTCCTCATGGCGATCCCAGCGCATCACCTGGTTAGGTAGAATAAACACGATAAAAACGAATATTATGCCCCGACTTTTGTGTTTATTTCAGACCTTGCCCATACCCCTTCCCTCAAGCTACCTGGCGAAACTACAGAATATTATTTTTGACTACATATGGGACAGACGTAGGGCCAGAGTTAATAAGAAACTCATGCACTTACATGTTAAGAATGGAGGACTGGGTGTTCCCAACCTCAAAAAATACAGGCAGGCAGTATTCATGCAAAGAGTAGTGGACTGGTTCACGAACTATGATAATAAGGATTGGGTAAACCTGGAACATGACATCTCTGAGCAGAGTCACCTGGGGACCCTGTGCTGGCAGAGAAGGGTCTTATTACCGATTAGCATATCTCAAAATGCAGTAATTCATGAAACGTTTAAGGCATGGGATAGAATCATCGTGGAGTACCCACATGTCTCCTTGAGGTTCTCCCCTTTGACCCCCCTTACTAACAATTCGTATTTTGCGCCGGGAATTAATATTTTGAAGGCTCCTCAACACAGAAATAACCTGAGAGCTGTACTGATGTTACACTTGGGGAATGAACAGAGATTGAAATCCTCCAGAGAATTATCAGATGACGGGTTATCCGTTTTTGAGAATTGGTTTCTGTTACGACAGTGTCACTCATATTTTTAAACATACAGACAGAAGGAATCTACTACGCCCTTTAACCCCATTTGAGGTACTGTGCAATTCTCCTACACGAATAGAAGAACACTTTCACTAGCCTACTCTATCTTGCAACAGACTGCGACTATCCCTCACTACATAAACAGCTGGGAGAGGGAGTTGAATATGGAATTATCACACATAGATAGGTCAAGCATGTTCACCTCATTCACTAAGACCTCTGCTTCCAGCAAAATCATAGAATTAAACCTTAAGATTATTCAAAGGTGGTACTACACACCCTCTACATAAACAATTCCCTTCCGCTAATGAATGTTGCTGGAGATGCGGGAATAAACCAGGGAACATGACACATATTTGGTGGACGTGCTCCCCCTTACAAAAAATGTGGGAGAAGATAGCGAAAGAAATGTCAATTATGTTAGAAATGGAGGTGCTGGTGGATCCGACAATATGGCTTTTTAATATCACGTATGGTAAATTTAAGGGCTTTAAAAAGAATCTGGTAATAGCTTCAAACTGCTGGGGGCGAGAGGCTGGAAAAATAAGGAAGTCCCCACATTAGCACAATGGCATCAGCAGTTGAAATATTTGCTAGACCTAGAGGAGTATGCCTTTTTAAGAAGTAATAGGTTAGATACATACATCCAGATGAAGGTTGCCTGGGAGACGTATATTAATAAAGTATCAAGACAACAGCCCACAGATTTAGTGATTTAATAGAACTCAGGACATAAGACGCCTTAAGGCAAAGAATAAATTACTTGACTTGTCTCTTTTGTTGCGAGGAGGACTTGCGGGGGAATGTATATATATATATATATATATATATATACACACACATGTTCATGTTTAAATGTATATAAATATCTATGTACATTGATATATTAATATAATCTTAGTTCTTGTATTTTAACGATATAAAATGTAACAGTTTTACATTGCAAATATGCTTGGAATTTAACTGTATGATGGCTTATTCTTTTGTTGTTGTCATTTTTCAAGCTGTAATTGGATTTTTGTTTCAATAAAGCGGTTTTAAAAAAAAAAAAAAAAATCCCAGTGAAGTAACCCGGTCAAGTTGGCATTACACCCAGCTGCAACCTGCACTTAAATTGCATTTACCTCACTCTCAAAAAATATAGGTTATAATAAGTCTGGTCTATCTGGGTAGGGTGAAGAATGGTTGGGATAAGGCGGAAAATGGTGTTATAACATGCTATTGGATGATGTTAATGGGATAATATGCCTTGCCAATTGAGTAAGTCCCTCGTAGAGTGACCAGTGAAACAACCTTGTGAGGTGCTTTATTGATCTCTATGGCAGTTTTTACTGCACGGATGGAATCTACACAGATTGCTGAAATCTCCTCAAGAGAGGACGTTCATATAATAACTGTATAATCTCAGTTCCAGATTACATCATGTTATATATTTTCAGGCTAACCACCTCAGAAAGGGTGTGTCAAAGGCCCTCCGCTATTATCAACCTGGGTAACCTTGCTGTATGGTGAAGAATTGCGGCTGAGTATACAGATTTGAACCAGGACAATTGTGTCACTGCATATTGTCAAGCACAAATTATTTCCAGCTTTGTTTTTCTGCTCCTTTCCTGTTGAGTGCTGAATATTAAGGTTACAGAGCAGAAATGAGAGGTTAACTGTCTTACAGGACACTCACCAGCCTAAAAAGGCCGCTTTAGATCAAAGTCAAAATTTAGTAATCACACTCTGACTTTTATATCTGCTCTTGTAGTTTATATGAATTATAGTTTGATCTCTCTGCATCTTTTTGAATGTACAACTCTTTACTACTATTGATTGTTGTTTGTCTTATAGCTGTTTATTCGCTATTAGTAGAAGTTGGTGGTATGCCTTGTCAGCACAAAAATTTAAGTAATAATAATAATAGAATGTATAATAGGCTCCATGCAAGGTTTAGCTAGGTCCTAGTAATGTTTAAAAAATTGTACGCAAAAGGTATTATTCTATTGTACACTGCGCCAATACTTTTGATTATATTGCATATGTCTTTGTAAATGCTGTGTGCTTAAGTTAGAGCTGGACTATTTTGCATTTGGTACATTGCTCCTTAAAAACAGTTAGGAAGTTAGGAAGATAAGTACGTAGTAGCCTGTATAGCCTGAATTTTAGGTGGTTATAAGTAATTGGAAAACAATATTACACTTATTTAAAATAATCCGATAGGGATATTAAATTGAACACTGCGGATATCACTTGTTTTGATAGAATTAGCTGTAATTTTTATGTTAGACACAATTAGATAGTAGTAAAAGTCTCAACTGTATAAATTACAGGTTTAGAAGCTTTTTATTGGTCGTTTGTTCACTAAAATATTCACAGATCACACACACATGGAAAAATTTGTTCACACTGTTAGAGTTAAATCGCCAGGTATGGCTCCTAAAAAAGATAAAAAGGGTAAAATAGGCACTATATTGCAAGAGAGGATTGGGGAAGAAAATGTCATAGCAAAGATGGATACAGAATCACAAACACTAGTTAAGGCTATTTATGATGCAATGAGCCCCTAGTTTGAACAAATCCGTCAAGATGTGCTCTCACTTACAAATTAGATACATTCCTTTAAAGTGAATGTCAAGTCACGTTCACCACTCTTCCTCATCTTGTTAATTACCTAAAATAAACGTTAGTTTAATTCATCATTTTTTTATAATTTAAGACTAAAACCATAATCGAAGAATTTATAAACCTACTTCGCTTACTTTCTTCCTCCGCCCGCCATCTTGTCCCTCGTATCTAATTTGATTGACATTGCCCTTAACGAATTCTAGCTCATACCCCGTGGCGTCCAGCCCCTTTTTGCACATGTAACGCGATCAAACTGTGCATGCGTTCCCTAACAAATCGTCATTGACAATCCATGCTCGTTCACATGCAGCGCATGCGCAAACCATTCCGAGCACCTAACGCATGCGCAATGTCTATCTACCTGTCAACCGCGGTCCGCGATCCCCAATAAAGTGTTTAACCCCTAAACCGCCACTCAAGGACCCCGCCGCTACCTAATAAAGTTATTAACCCCTAAACCGCCATCTAACTTAGTTACCCCGCCGCCATCTACCCCGCCGCCATCTACCGCGCCGCCATCTACCCCATCTACATCTACCTTATCTACCCCCCCCGACATCTACCCCGCCGACATCTACCCCATCTACCCCGCCGCCATCTACCCCGCCGACATCTATTTTAAAAATATTAACCCCTAATTTAATCCCCCTACACCGCCGCCAGCTATACTAACCCTAATTATATTAGGGTTAATATAGTTATTATATTTATATATATATATATATATATATATATATATATATATATATATATATATATATATATATATATATATTTTTTTTTTAAGTATAATAACCCTATCTAACTCCAACATCCCTAACTAAACTCTTATTAAAATAAATATAATATTATTATTATAAATGAAAATATTCCTATTAAAATCTAAATACTTACCTATAAAATAAATCCTTAGATAGCTGCAATGTAATTAATAACTTGGTATTTATCTTAACTAGGTACAATAGCTATTAAATAGTCAATAACTATTTAATAGCTACCTAGTTAAAATAATTACCAATTTACCAGTAAAATAAATCCTAAACTAAGTTACAAATACACCTACACTATCAATAAATTAAATAAACTACAAATATCTAAACTTAATTAGGGTTAATATAGTTAATATATATAATATAATTAGGGTTAATATAGTTAATATAGCTGGCGGCGGTGTAGGGGGATTAAATTAGGGGTTAATACATTTATTATTAGTAGGGCCGGTGTAGGGGGATTAGATTAGGGGGTAATACATTTATTATAGGTAGGGCCGGTGTAGGGGGATTTAGATTAGATGCAAAAGAGCAGTTTACTTTGTGACAAAGCCCCACCAAAAGCCCTTTTAAGGGCTGGTAAAAGAGCTGAATTCTTTGGGGCATGCCACGCAAAAAGCCCTTTTAAGGGCTGGCAATAGAGCAGTTTACTTTGGGTTAATGCCACGCAAAAAGCCCTTTTCAGGGCTATTTGTAGGGTTAGACTTGGGTTTAGTGGTAGGGATAGTTTAGTATTTTAGGGGTTAAATAATTTAATATAGGTGGCGGCGTGGTAGGGGGATTAGATTAGGGGTTAATTTAATATAGGTGGCTGCGGGGTAGGGGGATTAAATTAGGGGTTAATAATTTTAAAATAGATGGCGGCGGGGTAGGAGCTCACATTAGGGGGTAGGTAAGGTAGATGGCGGCGGTGTAAGGGGCTCACTTTAGTGGGTAGGTAAGGTAGATGTCGGCGGTGTAAGGGGCTCACTTTAGTGGGTAGGTAAGGTAGATGTCGGTGGTGTAAGGGGCTTAATTTAGGGGGTAGTTTAATATTGTTGGCGACGGTGTAGGGGGATCACATTAGGGGGTAGTTAATGTAGATGGCAGCGGCGGTTTAGGGGTTAAATACTTTATTAGGGATTGCGGCGGGGGATCGCGGTTGACAGGTAGATAGACATTGCGCATGCGTTAGGTGTTAGGTTTATTTTGTAGCTAGTTTAGGGAGTTACGAGGCTCCAATAGACAGCGTAAGGCTTACTACGGCTGCTTTTTGTGGCAAGGTGAAAATGGAGTAAGATTTCTCCATTTTCGCCACATAAGTCCTTACGCTGTATATTGGATACCAAACTGCGCTGGTTTGGTATACCTGCCTATGGCCCAAAAAACTACGGGCGACGGCAGAAATATACGAGCGTAACTTCTAGGTTACGCTCGTATATAGGATACCAAACCAGCGCAAATTTCAGCGTCGCCGGCATTGAATACTATCATTGATAGCTAGTCATTGAATGCAACGATTGACGCCTGCGCTTAAGGCATAACATTTTGTGTGTCACGCAGGCGCAAATCAATTGTATGGGGAATGGTGCGCATGCGCAATTGGTCCGGCAATCGGGAACGCGCATTTGAAGTAATAAAGGCATTATCCGGAAATACATGGAGGGTGGAGCTAGGAACGGCCGGGAATGTAAATATAAAGTGTATTTATAACTATAATATATATAAAAAAAAAATTAAAAAGTTGCGATCATACTATATATTAGCTGAGGAATAGAATACAGGCTGCAAAAACCAAAAACTTTACATTCACTTTAATAATAGGATAGAAGCAGCTGAGTTACGTATATCAGACATTGAGGACAGAATGAATACAGCAAAACAGGATACAAGCTTTTATAGGTTGTCCTTAAAAAAACTACAAGATAGGATAGATGATCTCGAGGACAGATCCAGGAGGAATAATCATAGAATTATTGGCATTCCAGAAACAATAGATTATATAGATCTTAAAAAGTTTATGACAGAAAAACTTCCCTTACTCTTAGAAATGCCCGGGCCTAAACGGCAGCTTATTGTGGAAAGAGTGCACAGAATAGGGCAGGAAAGATCGAGACCAGATGGTGATAAGATACCCTGACCTATAATTGCTAAAATGCTCAACTTCCAAGATAAAGTGGATCTGTTAAATGAATATCGAAAAAAGAAAGAGGTTATAAAGGAAGGAGGTAAATTACTCCTTTTCCAGGATTATTCAGTCGAAACCTCTAATCGGCGAAAGGTTATGGCCCCGCTTTGTACCCCCATTATTAAGAAAGGATACGAAGCCTTTTCTATTATATCCAGCTAGGATTAGGGTTCTTAAAGATAACTCATGGTATATATTAAACACACAACAGGAAGCGTTTAAATTCTTAGATGAATGTGATTAGAAGGGGGTTTATTTTTCTTCATTTGTTATTCTCCTTTTTGGAGTTGTAAGGTTACAACAGACTAGAGGTTATGCTTTAATCATGGAATATATATATATATATATATATATATATATATATATATATATATATATATATATATATATATTTATTTTTTATATTAGGGATGCACCGACATTTCGGCCGCAGAAAGTTTCGGCCGAAAATTGCATTTTTGGCTATTTCGGTTTTCATTTTTTTTGCCTGTTAGTTTCGGTAAAATTATTGTGTAGCATATTTCAAATTTGATGCTAGCCTAGAGCTGCTGTTTAAGTTTATTACTTCACTTACTGTTCTGCATATAATGAATTTTCTAGGATTATACTTTATTTGGATAATTGGTAAAAAAAAAAAAAACTGTTAAATATGATTATGTTACATAGAACTAAATGAAGAATAATACAGTATATTGATATTTATAATTGTTTTAAGTAGGGATGCACCAACATTTTTGGTCATTTTGGTCGAAAATGGCATTATTTTTTGCCTGTTTTTTTTTTTTTTCTTGGTAAAATTATTGTGTAGCATATTATTGTTTTAAGATATTTTTGTCCAATTTTAGTGTGTTACTTTCAATAAAAGTGTGGGCTTTTTTTATTGGCGCTAATTATGCAAAAAAAAACAACTAAAAAAAAATAATTTGAAAAAATACATTTTCGGTATCAGTTTCGGTTTTCGGCCAAGTGCATCCCGGATTTTCGGATTCCGTTTCGATCCAGAATTTCCATTTCGGTGCATCACTATATATATATGTTTAAAATACTGCTCAACTTTTTTATTTTCTTTTTTTTTTTTTCCCTGTCCCTCGATGCTCCTCCAGTCTTTTCTCAAGTCTCTCCTTATATAATAGAAGTAAAAATGCCAGCTCCTTTACCCTTTTTCCAGAATGACAGATAAAGTAAACATAGACATGATATCATGGAATATTAGAGGTATAACGTCCCTAATTAAGAGGAAAATGATTATCAAAAATCTTAAAAAATTTAGATGCAATATTGCATTTCTGCAGGAAATGTATATAGTACAAAATGAAGTAAATAAACTTAGAACAGGTTGGGTTGGCAAAGTTATCGCCTCCGCAGGGTCCACTTGAAAATGCGGGGTGGCAATTCTGCTGCACAAAAATCTAGAATATAAAATCATTCACTCTGAGATAGATGTTGGGGGCAGGTACATAATTTTGCAGTTGGATATAAGAGGTCAAAGTTATGTATTATGCAATGTTTATGGCTCTAATAATCATACACAGGAATTTTGGGATAAAATGCAGGCAAAATTAGCGCAGTTTATAGAAAGTAAACTGATAGTCGCAGGAGACTTTAATCTCATTGCACAATACCCGCTTGATAGATGGCCCTGTAAGGGGAGGTGTGGATCTCGAGAAAAACAGGATACTGTTCTTTTTAGAAAGTTCAGAAATGCCCTAAATTTAAAAGACATTTGGCGTATCAAAAATCCCGATCTAAAAGGATATACCTGTAAATCTAATACTTTTAAAACTTTTTCCCGTATAGATTATATTTTAATTAATGAAAGATTAATGGCCTCAGCTGAAGCAGAGATAAGGGATATTATCATCTCAGACCATGCTCCAATCTCGCTTACGTTTCCAATTGGCTTGCACCAGAAAAATAGCCCTGTATACTCTTTTCCAAAAATTTTTTATACAAATTGTAAATTTAAGAATTGGTTAATAGATACTTGGAAGAAATTTAAACATTGCAATGCTCACTCAGTTTCTAGCCCTGAGACCTATTGGGAGGCTTCCAAGGCGGTATTACGTGGGGAAATAAAAGCTTATTTACATTATTACATTATCTCGCTGTTGAATATGGACTATAAGCTTTTAACAAGTATTCTTGCGTCTAGGCTGCAGAAAGTACTTCCCAATTTAAATCACCCGGACCAAACTGGTTTTCTAAAAGGTAGATCTTCATTTTTGAATTTGCGCAAATTGTTACTGACAGTGGAGTTTTATAATACAAAAAAAGAAATTAAACAAAATAGATCTGGAGGATAAAACAATTATCACCTTAGATGCGGAAAAGGCCTTTGATGCCATTAGTTGGGAACATTTAAACTTTATGTTAGCTCAATTTGGGTTCAAAGGGCCTTTTTTATCTTTCATCCAGGCGTTGTATGATAAACCTAGATCGGCATTAATAGTTAATGGAGCATGTACAGAATACTTTCAATTATTTCGCGGTACCCGCTATCCCCACTCTTGTTCAATCTAAGTATTGAACCGCTTGCAATAGCTCTATGTAGCTCTATTAGGGGGATAAAAGTGGGTGATATAGATATCCTTGTATCTTTATATGCGGACGACCTTCTTGTTTTCCTTTCTAATACCAGGGAGAATGTACCAATACTACTGAATTTGCTTGAAATATTCGGCTCATTATCAGGTTATGCAATAAACTCCATAAAATCAGAAATAATATGGCTAAATCGGACTAAAGATTCATGTGCTCTGATTCCGTTTCAAGAAGTCAGAAACATAAAATATTTGGGAATTAGTGTCTCAACCTGCCCTGAGCAATGGTATAGGGCAAATTTCTCAGTTGTGATTAATAAAATCAAGGAGGATTTGATAAAGTGGTCATCTTTCCCCCTATCTCTGGCGGCTAAAATTAACCTAATTAAAATGATTGCGATACCTAAACTATTATACGTGATGCAAAATATACCTCTTTTTGCATAAATCCGATATAAAACAGCTTAATGCAGCATTTGTACAATTTCTATGGGGCAAATCTAACGCTAAGTTATCCTTAAAAAGACTCAACCAGCCTAAAGAACCTTATTATTTAAAGGCATTGGTACATATGAATCAAAAAGACTGGCCTCCGTTGTTCAAAAAAATGTATACTTTTAAAAATCCAATAATAGCGTGGCAAAGACTATGTCGAGCTCTGAACATTGATTTTCTGTGCTCTAAATTTCTTCCGATACAAGACAACCCTGCATTTCCTTCGGGTTATGAAACGGAAGTTTTTACAAGGTGGAAATTAAAGGGAATTGAGTTTTTTTCTCAGTGCATAGACGGTGATAAAAGTGTCATACATACATTTAGTGTTTTGAAAGAAAAGTATAATCTACCCAATCAAGACTTATTTGTATATTTTCAAGTTAGACATTTTTTGAACACATATCAATTAAAAGACTTTAATAGAAATTGGGAAAGAGTCTATATGGGCTTAAACATGTTTCAAAAGGGCAAAGTTTCTATATCTCAATGGTACAATCTTCTATT